>NC_142796.1:37336600-37641600 GCF_049724085.1 Artemia sp. Qi Xiang Cuo
AATCACAATCAAAGTATAACTATTCCTATCTTCTAAGGAAAAATTTAGAACTGAACTATAAATTTTTTAATGTCTTGGTAAACTTAAAACTGAAGTGGAAGCTTTTTATTTCCTCTGGAGAAATTAGAATTGAATTGTGTTCTTTGGTAGAATTCAGATTAGAACTTGATCTTTTCTATCTTCTAAGAAAAATTTGGAAAAATATTTAAAATTTTTTCATCTCTTTGAGAAAAATCTGAATTGAAGTGGAAAGTTTCATATTATTTTGGGAAAATAGAATTGATCAATAACTTATTTCATTTTCATTGGGAAAATTCAGAATCTAAGTTGAACTGTTCTTCGTCCGGTGATATATTTGGAATAGAACTTTAAATTTTTCATCTCTTTGAGAAAGGTCTGTACTGAATTCAAGAAAATTTAGAATTAGAGTGAAATTTTTTATCTTTATAGAAAATAATCCCTTTCATAGTATAACTTTTTATATCTTCTACAGAAAAATTTAGAAGTGAACTTTAAATTTTTTATGTCTTGGTGAACTTAAAAGTGAAGAGTAAGCTTTTTATTTTCTCTGGTGAAATTAGAATTGAATTGTGTTCTTTGGTAAAATTCAGAAGAGAACTTGAACATTTCTATCTTCTTTGAAAAATTGAGCCTGCTAGTAGTATTATTATCTCTAAAATTATTTTTCTTACATCTCTGACCTTTTTAATAGATACTCTGAACGTTTGACGTTCTAGCATACCCTAAAAATAATGAACACTTAACAAAATAATGCATAAGATATTTTTAATGAAATAAGGACATGTAGAATAATGATATAAAAATATGTTAAATACATTATTATACATTATTAGTACACTTGCGCTTCACTTTCCGTCAATTCATCTTTATATTCATTGATGATATTGTCTGCTAATGTCCTTTTTATTCTGCTGGTGATTTCACTGTCTATTGCCACATTATTTTTACATAGATAGCAGTTTTGGCACATTGACATGATATGATTTATGATGTTGATGCAGCTGTATGCATGTCTTCTTTTTCCTTTTGCTTTCATTCAAATGCTAACACCGGAAGAATTGCGATAAGATCTATCAACGGCTAACATGCTACCAGAACCATTAGCTAGAAGTTGTCCCTCTTCATCAACTATTATTTTTAAGTTGGCATTCTCTTTGACTACTAATTTCTCTGGTAATGTTACTCTCGCATATCCACCACTTGCATGATGGAAATTCTTGGGTACACCAAAGGAATTTAACTCCTCACTGTTATGACAACGTGTGCATACATTGCCAATAAGATCTCCACTTGCACTCGTTTCATAGTTCAGGTATTTCTCCTTGTCAGCGTTCAACACGACAATGATTTTTTCATGTACGCATACTTTCATCGAATAATTCATCTTCACTTTTTACAGATATGAATTGTGTGTTGATCCTTCCACTGCGTAAAAAATACTGATTTAATGCATGCAATAAACTCGCTAATGTCGATAACCTGCCATAGAGTACCAGTGGAAAAGCCGCGTCGTGTCCATGAACAAGCACAGAGTACGATTGGTAGAGCCGTACACATATTTCATGTCATTTTAAGATACGTAAAAAGTTAAAAAAATACCATGTTAAAAAATTCAAGAAAGTATTTATGAATTGGGGAGGGGACTCTTTGAGGTTGGAAAATGGGTTTAGGAATGACATTATGAATGGAACTTGTTCAGAAAGGATATAATAAAGCCATAAAAAAGTATTAAAAAATGGAGAGGGGACTCTTTGGAGGGGCCCGGGAGGGTGTTTGGGGGACCCTTGGGGGAGGGTGCCCTTCTGTGATCGAAATTTTTACTTTTTAGTTTACTTTTTTTTGCGGCGCATCCCTGCGGCGCATCCCTGCGGCGCATCCTGCGGCACTTTCCTGGCCCACGGCGCATCCCGGCAGCGCTTCTCTGGTCCGGTGGACCTTTGGGGGCCGGGGGAGGGCCTTTGGGACACCGGGCGGGCGTTTGGGGCACAGGGAGGGCCTTTGGGGTCCGGGGGGCAGTTGGGGGCCAGGGGGACATTTGGGGACCGGTGGAGGGCCTTTGGGACCCCGTTGGTCCTTTGGGAGCTCGATGGGCCTTTGTGGGGCCCGGGGATGGCCTTTGGGCGTCTGGGTGGGCGTTTGGGGGCGCCGGTGGCCCTTTGGGAGCTTGGGGGCCCTTGAGTACCGGGGGCTTCCTTCGGGGTTGGGGTAGGAGGGTTGGAACCCTTTGGGGTTGGGTTAGAGGACCTCAGAACACTGTTCAAATGAAACTTGTGTATTATAACGACCACAGAGTTTCACCATTAAATTCTCTTCTAAAATCTCTTCCAAAATCTTCTTTTAAAATGTCTCTATCTGTTTCGCCGAAATAATTCCATAACCTGTCTAAAACGGTTTCGCCCAAATAATCCCTAAACATAAATTCACCGTATTCCTTTGTTATTGGCATCTCTGCACTAACGCATTTCAAATTAATAAGAAACCTGATTCCCGCGCTAAAACAAATCATCGCTAAGATGTTTCTTGGAGAATTGTTTCCATGGCCTTTGGTTATTAATATCTTTTGGAGTTCGACCAGTAGAACTGTACCCGAGGCAAAGACATTAATGACTTGGATCTATTCCTGGAGAAATGTTTCTAGGCGAAAATTTTTAAAGTCTGACAGATGATGTCATTGATTGATTGATCTGTCAAGAAAGGGAAATTAATTTGTTGTTTCTAAGGGGAATTATTGATTCACAATAGGTGAATTGAGGTCGACAGCACAGGTGTTCCAAGGTCGATGTTGTTGTTGTTGTAAGTGCACGCTCTCAGCGAATGTCAAGGTCGATGTTGTTGTTGTTGACACACTTGGAAATTTAGGTCATTGACCCCATTAACCACGTGTTCTCCCTAATGACTCTATGCCCATATTTGGTGTACGTACGGGGCTGACATTACCACGTGTTCTCCCTAATGACTCTATGCCCATATTTGGTGTACGTACGGGGCTGACATTACCACGTGTTCTCCCTAATGACTCTATGCCCATATTTGGTGTACGTACGGGGCTGGTACCCCCACTTCTACTGACATGTAGCTTCCGAATGTAAAAATACGGTAAAGTGTGCTAGATGTTCTGGAGGACATATCTCCAGTTGTGAGCAACCGTATTCTGCCCCGATGAAATGTGCAAATTGTGGAAGTAAGAGACATCCCTCTTATAGCATCAAGTGTAAAAAAAACTAAACGAAATTTCGAAATTTCCTTGCTGACTCACCAACTCATCCATTGTTACCCTTGCTGAAAGTTTCCTTATGCATAATGTACGAAGGGCAGTCTTCCTGATATCGAATTGATTTGATTATTTACGATGAAAATGAATTTTTAGTAGCCAAGTTCCTTTTTTCTCGTTATATAGTACTCCGTCATTCCCATTTTTGTAGACGGGTAAGAAATACATTATTATTATTATTATTATTATTAATCATAAGAAAAATCAGTGAATCAACATAGTTTAATTCAAGCATTAACATAAACATCTGTATTAACCATTTAACTTGAGTGGACTGCGTGACTTATTAGGAACGAATGTGCCACCATGCGGGATTGTATTTTGCAACTGGGAAGCTCAATATATAGTTTTTTTATATACTTTATCTCACTTGGCTATCTTATAATTGTCAATATTGTCATTGAATGGCAACTTGGTCGTCTTTGGGGCAAAGCGTAGTTTGGTGCCATATAAATGGCAGAAAAGCTGCTTTTTCGTGGCAAAATATTTTTGTTAGCTGAAAAACGGCATTAGAACTTTTATTTCTCGTTCAAATGAGCCTCCTCCAAATCTTTTAGGACCATTGGTTCGATACGATCACTTCTGGGGAAAAAAGAAAGAAAATCCGTGACCTTTCTTTTGTGAAAATTAATTAAAGAAACAATTTCCACAAAATTAGTTTTTCAAAAAAAAAGTGAAGAACTCCATTAAACCAAAAATGAACAAAAATAGAATCAAATAATCTACCAAGCATACAACTACCAAAAATCACTATCAATAAATAAATGAAACCAAAAACAAACAGAAATTAAAATAAATATCAGAGTCAAACTCAAAACTAGCAGAGTTTAATATGAATAAAGTTCTAAACCCCATGGTTTCTAAAAGCGAGAATATAATTTGTACTTTTACTGAAAAAAATTAAATGAATTAACTGAAAAAAATGTGAATTGTCAGTTTAATATACGTGTGCTGATATTTATTCCTTAAAATCTTTTTTTCCTTAAAATTATTTTAGATTTCTTAAATTTATAAAAGTGAAAACATTTAAAATAATTTTGTTTTCGGTGAAGTACAAATTATATTCTGGCTTTAAGAAAGCATGGGGTTTAGAAACCTACTCATATTAATTTCTGCTCGTTTTGAGTTTGACTTTGTTATTTATTTTAATTTCTGTTGGCTCTGGGTTTTATCGATTTATTGATACTGTTTTGTGGTAGCTGTATGCTTGGTAGATTATTTGATTCTATTTTTGTTCATTTTTTGTTTAATGGAGTTCTTTACTTTTTTTGTGGAAAGTTTTCCCCAAAACTTATTTTGTGGAAAAAGTTATTTTAATTAATTTCTATTCGTTTTATATTAACATAGTCTTTTTCAGGGAGAAAGACTGAGTCTCATCCAAAGTTAAACAACCTTCCCTTCCATAAAAACCTTAAATACCCCCTGGGCATAACTTACAACCCTTGCCCCTAATCTCTGGGGTTTGTTTCATCCCTAAAAGCCTTAATGTATGCATTTTAAACTATTTTGAATTGAATGGCTATCTCAAAATTTCTATTAGATACATTTCAGGACAACACGACGTGTGTGTGTGTGTGTGGGGGGGGGGGGGTTAGCTTCCCTCCGATCGCTTTGACTGTTAAAAGGAGCATTACCAACCCAATAAGCCCCCTCTGAAGTTTATATGACCACGCTTTCTTTAAAAATCTTTTATGTCCCCAGGTCATAACTTACAATCCTTGCCCTGGGGACTGGGGGGATTTTTTATCCTCAATAACATAATTTTCAGAGCTTTCTGATACGCTGAACAAAATGGCTATCTCAAAATTTTGATTGTAACTGTTGGGGAAATGATGTGCGTGGGGGAGGGGTATTTGTCCTCTGATCACTTTAGTCTAATTAAAAAGGCACTAGTCCTCTCAATTTCCAATCAAATGAGTCCTTTTTGAAGCTTCTATGACAAAACTTTCTATAAGAATCTTATATGCCCCAAGGGCATAATTTAGGACCCTTACCCTGAGGGCTATTGGGGGAGGGTTGTCATACTCAACGATATAATTTCCAGACCTTTCAGCTATGCTGAAGAAAATGGCCCTATCAAAGTGTTGATCGGAAATGTTTGGGAAAATGATGGGCATGGGGCGAGGTGATTCTCCCTCTGATTACTTTTGACTATTAAAAAGGACAATAGCCTTTTTGAAACTTTTACGACAACGCTTTCTATAAAAAAAACATTATATGCCCCCAGGGCATAACTTAGTATCTTAGCCCTGAGGGCTGTGGGGGGGAGAGGGTTGTCATGCTCAAAAAAATAATTTCCAGACCCTACATAATTTCCGCCATAACTTCCAACCTTAGCTTTGAGGGATGTGTGGGGGGGGGTGTCATACTCAAAAACATAATTTCCAGACCCTTCAACTACGTTCAATAAAATTCCTATATCAAAATGTTGATCGGAAGTGTTTGAGGAAATGATTGGCATGGGAAAGGGGGGGGGGACATTCGTCCTCCAATCGCTTTTGACTATTAATAAGGGCACTAGCCCTCTCAATTCCTAATTGAATTAGCCCTTTTTGAAGTTTCTACTACAACGCTTTCTATTAAAACCTTATATACCCCCAGGGAACAACTTAAAACTTTTGCCTTGGGGGCTGTTGGGGGTTTGTCATCCTCAAAGACATAATTTCTAGACCTTTGATTGAACCACGTTGAAGAAAATGGCTATCTCAAAATTTTGATTGGATGTGTTCGCAAAAATCGTGGGCGTGAGAGGGGGTTAGTTGTCCTCCAATCAATTTCGACTATTGATAAGGGCACTAGCCCTTTCAATTTAAAAATCGAATGAGCCCTTTTTGAAGTTTCTACGACAAAACTTTCTACAAAACCTTATATGCCCCCAGGGCATAGCTTACAACCCTTGCACTGAGGGCTGTGGGGGGGCTGTCATCCTCAAAGACCTACTTTCCAGAACTTGAAACTACGTTGAACAAAATTGTTATTTCCAAACTTTGATTGGATGTGTTTGCAGAAATGGTGGGCGTGAGAGGGGAGTTCATTGCCCTTCAATCACTTTTTACTATTAAAAAGAGCACTAGCTCTTTCAATTTCGAATCGAATCAGCCCTTTTTGAAGTTTCTACAACACCGCTTTCTATAAAAACCTTATATGCTCCCAGGGCATAATTTACAACCCTCACCCTGAGGGATGTTGGGTGGATAGGGGGGGTTGTCACCCTTAAAGACCTAATTTCTGTAACTTCAACTACTTTGAAAAAAGAGCCATCTCAAAAATTTTTATTGAATGTGTTTGGGGGAATGGTGGGCGTAAGAGGGGATTTATTGCCCTCCAATCACTTTCTACTATTAAAAAGGGCACTAGCCCTTTCAATTTCCAATCGAATGAGCCCTTTTTGAGGTTTTTACGACAACGATTTCTATAAAAAACCTTATATGCCCCAAGGGCATGATTTACGAGCATTGCCCTGGGGGGTGTGGGGGGGAGGGTTAACATTCTCAAAGACCTAGTTTCCAAAACTTTGAACTGCATTGAACAAAACAGACATCTCAAAATTTTGATTGCGTGTATTTGGGGAAATGATGGGCGTCAGAAGGGGGTTAGTTGCCCTCCAATAACTTTCGACTATTAAGAAGGGCACTAGCCCTTCCCATTTCCAATCAAGTAAGCCCTTTTTGATGTTTCTACAACAATGCTTTCTATAAAAACCTTATATACCCCCAGGGTATAACTTACAACCCTCTTCCTGAGTGGAGTGGGAGGTTTGTAATCCTCAATTGTGTGATTTCCAGAACATTCAACTACGTAGAACAAAATGGCTATCTCAAAATTTTTATTGAATGTGTTTTGGGAAATGGTGGGCTTGAGGGGGGGTTAGTTGCCCTCCAATCACTTTCAACTATTAAAAAGGCCACTAGCCCTTAGTATTTCCAATTGAATGAGCCATTTTTGAAGTTTCTACGACAACGCTTTCAATAAAAATCTTACAATTACAACCCTTGCCCTGAGGGATGTGGGGGTAGTGTCCTTCTCAAAGATATAATTTCTAGATCTTGCAACTGCGTTGAACAAAATCGCTATCTCAAAATTTTGATTGGATGTGTTTGGGGAAAAGGTGGGCATGAGAGGGGTGTTAGTTGCCTTCCAATCACTTTCGACTATTAAAAAGGGCACAAGCTATTCCAATTCCTAATCGAATGAGCCCTTTTCGAAGTTTCTACGACAACATCTTCAATACGAAGTGCCCATGTCTAAGACCAACCAAAAAAAAAAAAATTAATTAAATAATACATTGTACCAATATCGTTCTTCAGTTAGGCAGCGCTATTGCGCTGCCTATGAAAAGAATGCAAAATTCCACATTTTGTTGATAGAAGCTTAAAACCTCTAGAGTAGGATCCTCTAATTTGATGAATCTAATGGAAGATCCTTTGGATTTTCGGGGTTATTCTGCACGCTTTTGAAAATCCAGAAAAGTTTATCAGGCTCTTAGCTTCTGATGGCTGACATTAGACTTCATGAATGTTGCATATTTGGAATCAGCATAAAAAGACAATTCTTTTGCTTGATTAGTTGTTATCAAAATACCGCTTTTTAAGATTTTTGGTTATTATTGACCCGATTCACTCCCTGCTAACAGTTCGTTGCCACGAACTGTTTGATTTAGGGAGAGGGTTACAAATATTGTCCAAACTTTAGTTAGAATAGCTGCAAGTAAAGAAGAACAATTAAAAAGTGGAAGGTTCAAAATCCTCCAGCCTAGTTCCTTAGCCCGGGGAAGCGAAAAACATAGAATCAAAAAAGAGGAAAACTGTGTTCAAAACTATGAACTGTTAAACGTCAAAAATATTGTCACAAATCCCCCAAAAACACTATATCTATTTCATGGTACTTTTCAACAAACGTGTCATGATCCCAAAAGGGAAGAGATTCCTGATTTAATTGACAGAGCATGCCAAATCTTAACACATAAGACCATCTCGCCACATCGACATAATGCCAGCTGCCCAAGGAACCAGTAATTACAAAATCCTTCCATACTTATTCGTTATCTCAAATGAATTTAACTAAACCATAAATGGGTTGAGTTTAGTGTCATACCTAGGGACCCATAATGGCAAGAATATGGCTATGCTAACACCAACATAGATGTGGCTAATTCCACACTTAATGATACAAACTGCATTTGTGCAACAAAATTAACCTAATACTTCAGTCGGAAGAGGGAAATCTAATTTTGAGCCCTACCGGACAGGAGTGTTTCAAAAAAAGAATTTAGAAATGCTTCTTGCGTTCCTTACAATGTATGATTTGGATCACTGTCAAAACATTGTAGCTAGGAATCAGAGCAAGTTGCACCGTAATTTCTTTGGAAAGAATGATGGAAAAAAAACAAGAAGACCTTTTAACATAAAACACAAGAATACAACTTATATAGCATACAATACAGAACCGAAGAAGGGAGGTTAGCAAAAGCTATTGTTTTTAAGACCATTTGCAGTAATTTTCGCTGCTTTTACTGAACAGGGAAGTTTTACTCCCAAGATAGATCATTAGTTAAAAGTGTAAAAGAGATATGACAGAAGAACCAAGAACAAAGAAAAATAATCAAGAAATAAAAAACCAACCTTATATGCCCCCAGGGCATAAATTACAACCCTTGCCCTGAAGACTGTTGGAGGAGTGTCCTCCTCAAAGACATAATTTCTAGATCTTTCAACTACGTTGAACAAAGTGGCTATCTCAAAATTTCAGCCAGTGAATGAAACAAAAAGAAAAAGTAGATATTTTGGCAAAGACTCCACCAATCATTCCCCCATGCAAAAGGAAAAAAATAATATTTTGCAGTTAAGCAAGTAAAAAAAACAAAACGACAATCGAAAATACAATTCACGGATGAAAGATCATTCAACAATTGGATTGCATATGAACTCTTTCGCTGCTATTTAATACAGTAGGTCTACTTTAATGGTTTTTATTGAGATGAGACTAACTGGTTGTCTCTTTTAAATAGAAACGATATAAGTTATATGTCTTTGTTTTAAACTTTCATAAATAGAAGTAATAGAAATGCCTTTAAAGCGAGATCTATACATATATTTTGATTCCTTTTTTTTCTACTCCTTGCCTAAAAATCTGTGGTAAACTATTTGCTGGCGAAGCTAAGGTTCCCTCATCAAACTAAGAAACTAAAACTAAGTAACTAAGTAATCTGGGAGTTCAAAAGACTAGAGGGCTAGCGGATAACTAAAGTCATGATTTTTACTTTTAGGCTTCAGATTATTGTCTAATGAAAATTTGTGTTCTTGTAGCCTTTCTCCCAACTGTTGACAGTTTCTTCTAATATAAAATTTTCCACAGCAATACTGGTCTATACAGGCGACGACCAAGAATAAGAATCTATTTTTCCCAGAATTGAAATTGAAGGAGACGGAAGGATTATTTTTACACAAATTTTTCAAATTTTATCGCTAAATTCAAGGATAAATGATTGGATTTTGAAAATTTTGCTTATTTTGTGAGGCTGGCCGAAGAATGGGGTATTGGGCTTATGATTGTTTTTTATTGGCTTTTTAAATCTTTTATTCTATGTTTTACTCATTAAGTTCAATGGGATAGGCATCATACGAAGAACGATGTGGGCACTATGTGTTTTTTTTTTTTTTTTGTTTTTTTTCTCCACCCGGGCACTTCGTATCGAAGGAGTTGTCGTAGAAACTTCGAACAGGGCTCATTCGATTGGAAATTGGAGTGGCTAGTGCCCTTTTTAATAGTCGAAAGTGATTGGAGGGCAACTAGCCCCCCCCCCCTCACGCCCATCATTCCTCCTAACGCATCCACTAAAAAATTTGAGATTGTCATTTTGTTCAGCGATGTTGATTTCCAGATAGAAAATATATTTTTGAGGAGGACACTCCCCCACAACCCTCTGGGCAGCGGTTTTAAGTTATGCCCTGAGGACATATAAGAACGGTGTTGGCACAATGTACTGTTTTAACTTTTTCCTTTAGAGCAGGGCACTTCATATGGAAGGGGTCGTCGTAGAAACTTCAAAAGGGGCTCATTCGATTCGAAATTGAGAGTTCTAGTGCCCTCTTTAATAGTCGTAACTGATTGGAGGGTAACTAGCCCCCCCTCACGCCAATCATTTAAAGGTTTTATAGAAGGTGTTGTCGTAGAAACTTCAAAACAGGTTCATTCAATTGGACATTCGAAGGGCTAGTACCCTTTTTACTAGTCGAAAGTGATTAGAGGGAAAATTAGCCCCCCCACCACGCCCATTATTCCCCCAAACACGTCCAATCAAAATTTTTAGATAGCCAGTTTGTTCAGCGTAGTTGATTTCCAGATAGAAAAAATGTTTTTGAGGAGGGCACTCCCCCACACCCCTCAGGGCAAGGGTTTTAAGTTATGCCCTGGGGGCATATAAGGTTTTTATAGAAAGCATTGTCGTAAAAACTTCAAAAAAGGCTCATTCGATTGGAAATTCAAAGGGCTACTGCCCTTTTTAATAGTCAAAAGTTATTGGAAGGCAACTAGCCCCCCCCCCCATGCCCGTCATTTCCCCAAACACATTCAATCAAAATTTTGAGATAGCCATTTTGTTCAGCGTAGTTGATTTCCACATAGAAAATATATTTTTGAGAAGGACACTCCCCCATAACCCTCAGGGCAAGGATTATAAGTTATGCCCTGGGGGCATACAAGGTTTTTATTGAGATCTTTGTCGTAGAAACTTGAAAAAGGGCTCATTCGATTTGAAATTCACAGGGATATTACCCACCTTTTCCTCAAACACATCCAATCAAAATTTTTAGATAGCCATTTTATTCAACGTAGTTGAAAGTTTTGGAAATTAGGTCTTTAAAGATGACAACTCCTCCACCCACAGCCCTCAGGGCAAGGGTTGTAAGTTATGCCCTGGGGCATATAAAGTGTTTATTGAAAGCGTTGTCGTAGAAACTTCAAAAGGGCTCATTCAATTCGAAATTGAAAGGGCTAGTGCCTTTTTTAACAGTTTAAAGTGATTGGATAGTGACTAACGCCCACCAGTTTCCAAAACACATCGAATTAAAATTTTGAGATATCCATTTTGTTCAGTGTAGTTGAACGTTCTGGAAATTAGGTCTTTTAGGATGAAAACCCCCTCAGAGCCCTGGGCAAGGGTTACAAGTTATGCCCTGTGGGTATATAAGGTTTATATAGAAAGTTATTGTATAAATCATAGGCAGCACGATTGCGCTGCCTAAGTAAAGAGCAGGGACACTCGAGAACGAGACAAGAAATGGGGACTAAGTAAAGAGGAGGACACTCCCCCACAAATCTCAGGGCAAGGGTTTTAAGTTATGCCCTGGGGGCATAAAGAACGATGTTGGCACAATGTATTAAATTTTTTCCCTTAGAGCAGGGCACTTCGTATCGAAGAAATTGTCGTAGAAACTTCTAAAAACGCTCATTCAATTGGAAATTAAAGTGGCTTTAATAGTCGAAAGTGATTGGAAGGCGACTAACACCCCTCTGACGCCCACCATTTCCCCAAACACATCCAATCAAAATTTTTAGATAGCCATGTTGTTTAACGTAGTTGAAAATTCTGGAAATTCGCCCTAACATACCTTAGGGTAAGGGTTGTAATTTATGCCCTGGGGGTATATAAGGATTTTATAGAAAGCGTTGTCGTTTCCAAAAGGGCTCATCCAATTAATAATCGAAAGGCATAGTACCCTTTTTAATAGTCAACAGTGATGAGAAAGCTCGGCATTGTAATACAAGAGATTGATTTGGGTAAAATGCATCAGCTGTTGCTGTTGTTGTTCTTCAGAACAGGGCAATTAATATCGAATAGTTTTTCGAAGAAACGTTAATAAGGGCTCAATCAATTAAAAATAAAAAGGGATGACTCTCTTTATAATAGTCGAAAGTGATTGAAGGGTAGCTAATCCCCCTCCCTCTCCCACCCTCCCCCCCCCACCCCCCCATTTCTGCTCGTAAAATTTAAACAAATCAAAATAGCGTAAGTGTATCCAAGCTATCAAAGAAAGTAAACAGATTTTTTTGCGAATGGTATCAAGTTTTCCATTTCAGGTCAACAAAAGCATGAAACTAAATTAAACAGTACTATTTGTGTCCAGATTTTTAAACGGGTGTATGTTGTAAAAATTGCTGAAAACGTTTCTCCAGCATACAAATAGCAGGCCAAACTATAAAGTCTTAAAAACGAAAAGATTTAAAGCATTATTTTCTTTTTCCCTGAAAAGACCGTGTCAATACAAATCGAACAGAAAATAATTTAAAAAATTTTTTGCACAAGATAGGTTTCTCAAAAGAAGGTAAAGAACTCCATTAAACAAAAAGTGAGGAAAAATAAAATCAAATAATCTACCAAGCGTGAAACTACCACAAATCAGCATCGATAAATAAATGAAACCCAAAACGAACATAAATTACAATAATTAACCGAGTTAATCTCAAAATGAGCAGAAATTAACATAAGTTGGGCGCAAAACCCCTATGCCTTCCCAAGGCCAGAACAAAATTTGTACTTTACTGAAAAAATACAAATGAATACGCATTGTCAGTTTAATATACGTATACTGATATTTAGCAATCAAAATGTTAATATTATTTGATTTATTAAAGTTATAAAAGTAAAAACATCTATATTTTTTCAGTAAAGTGCAAATTTTGTTCTGGCAAATCTTTGATATAGCCATTTTATTAAACGTAGCTTTAAGTCCTGGAAATTAGGTCTTTGAGGATGACAACTCCCCCCCCCAGCCCTCAGGGCAAGGGTTGTAAGTTTTGCCCTGGGGGCATATAAGGTTTTGTATAGACAACGGTGTCGTAGAAATTTCAGAAAGGGCTCATTCGATTGGAAATTTATTTGGCTAGTTCCCTTTTTAATAGTCAAAAGTAATTCTAAGGCAACTGACACCCCTTCCACGCCCACGATTTCCCCAAACACATCCGATCAAAATTTTGATATAGCCATTTTGTTTAGTGTAGGTGAAAGTTCTAAAAATTATATGTTTGAGCAGGACATTCTCCCCACAGTCTTCAGGGGCAAGGGTTATAAGTTATGCCCTGAGGGCATATGTCGTTGTTATGAAAAAAATGCTCGTATAAACTTCAGATAGGGCTCATTTGATTGGAAAGTGAAAGTTCTAATTCTCTTTTTAAGCGTCAAAAGATATTGGAGGGTAACCAGCTTCCCCCCAAAAAAACCCTCTTTTTTCCAAAAGTATCCGATAGACCATTTGAGATCTCTATTTAGTCCAAAACAGTTGAAGGATCATGTAAAAAGTCTCCACCGTTGACACAACCCCCCAAGGCCTGGGTGAAGGTGTTGTAAGGTATTACAAGGGAACAGATCTGGTTGTCCTGGAAGATATGCTCATATAAACTACAAAGACGGCTCATTTGATTGGAAATTGAAGTTCTAGTTCACTTTCTAAGAGTCAAAAGAGATTGGAGGGCACCTAGACCCCCCCCTCCATGCCCTTTTTCTCTCAAACCCATCCGATAAGAACTTTGAGACAGCTTTTTTTAAAATAGTTCAAAGACCATATAACGAAAACTCTGGGGTCAACACAGCCCCCCAGGGCCCGAGGGCGGGTGTTGTAAAATATGCCCTGGGGGAATATATGATTCTTATTGAAGGGATGCTCGTAAAAAATTCAGAGATGACTCATTTGATGCGGTTTTAGTTCAGTTTTTTTTAGTCAAAAGAGATTGGAGGGCAACTAGACTCCCCCCCCTGCCACTTTTTCCCCACATGCATCTAATAAAAACTATCCGGAGGCGGGCGTTATGAGTAATGCTCTAGGGGCTTATATAGTTCTTATGGAAGAGATGCTCGTATAAACTTCGGAGAGGGCTCATTTGATTGGAAATTGAAAGTTCTTGTTCACTTTTTAAAATTCAAAAGAGATTGGAGGGTAACTGTCCCCCCCCCTCCTCCACGCCCCAAATGTATCAGATTAGAATTTTGAGATAGACATTTTGTTAAAAATCGTTCGAAGTTCTGATAACAAAAAACTTCGGTGTCAACACAGCCACCACAGCAGAGGAGAATCTAAGGGGTCAGACCCGAATTTTCGGGACTAAACCTTATCTGCTTGATTAGTAGCTCATTTTAAAACCCATTTTCCTCTGATTCATAATATATACGTCTTACCACGTTTAAAAGTCTTGAATTCAATTTAGCTCCCAAATAAAGTTTTGAAACATGGTATATTATGAATCAAAGAGAAAAGGGCTTTAAAATGAGCATTTTTAAAGCTAGTCAAGCAGATATGGTTTAGTCCCAAACAATAGTGTCTGACCCCATAGAATCTTCTCTGCTATGAGCCAATAGCCAATTGTGATTGTGCTCCGATTTGTGGCAAGTGACAGCTCATTTGAAACGTCTCATCTGTCTGATGATAGAACTTTACGTTTTGACAAGAATAGGAAATTTATTCTCATTCTTTGACCATATAGATGTAAATTTAAGGCTAGGGCGATAAGGAAATCGCCCCGGTTAAATAAGAAAGTCACAAAGAGCTGTAGCAAAAGGAGAAAATATTGAACTCTATGGTAAATTCAAGGGCTATTGTTTTTCACTTCATAAAAACACTATATTGGGCATAATAAGCCAAAGCAAGGCCATCACCCGCTTTTTTGTAAGACATGAATTTTGAATTTCTTAGAAAAACTTTATTTGGGAACTAAATTAGAGTCAATACTTTTAAACGCGTTAAGATGTAAAAACAATTAATCAGAGAGAAAGGGGCATTAAAATGAGTTAATAGTCAACCAGATTTGGTATAATCCTCAACAGTGGTGCCTGATCCTTAAGAACCCCCTCCGCTGAGAGCCAATTGTGATTGTGCTCTAGGTTATGGTAAGTTACAGCTTATTTGCAAATCTTTTTCTGTCTGATGATAGCACTCCACGTTTTGACAAGAATAGGAACCTTTTTCTAATTCTTCGACCTTATAAATGGAATTTTAAGACTAGGGCGATAAAAAAGTCGCCCTGGTTAAATAATAAAGTCACAGAGAGCTGTAGCAATGAATAAAATGTTGAATTTTATGATAAATACAAGGTCTATTGTTTTTCACTTAATAAAAATACTGTATGGGGTACAATCAGCCAAAGTAAGGCCATCGCACGTTTTTTTGTACGACAAGGATTTTTAATTTCTTAGAAAAATTTTATTTGTGAACTAAACTGAATTCAAGACTTTGAAACGCAGTAAAACGTATATAATATGAATCAGAGAAAAAATGCCTTTAAAATGAGCTACTAGTCAAGTAGATATGGTTTAATCCCAAAAAATAGCATCTGACTTCTTAGAATCTCCTCTGCTCTGAAGTAATTGTGTTAAAGTATTTTTAATAGTCCTTTAGGTTAAAGGAGACAGAATTCGGCCACCAGGTAATCAATTTGAAATATTGGGTGATCGGCGAGGGATGTTTGCATCAAAATTTGGCAACACTAAACATAGGGTGATGGCCAAGGCGATGGGCGATGAGGTATTACTTCAGGCTGGTCAGAAATTCCAATAAATGACCGAGTAAAACTCAAAACGAGCTAAAATTAACATGAGTAGTGGTAACAACCCCTATGCCTTTTCAAAACTAGAAAATTTGCATTTTACTGAAAAAAAGGACCGTAGATTTTCAGTTTAATATACATATACTGATATTTTTCCTTGAAATTTTAAGAACATTTTTATTTATTAAGTCAAAAAAAGTGAAAACATTTAAATGTATGTTGTTTTCAGTAAGGTAGCAGTAGCATTGGCAGCAGTAGTAGCTGTCGTGTTAGTAGTAGTAATGGTAGCATGCAGATATTCCCTTTTTGATGATCTCCCTTATCATTTCCTGAAAATTCCAAATTAAAATACCAATTCATGAGTTACGCTGTTTTGACAATTCGTATACACATTATGTGTTTTGATTTAGTTGAACACTCCCCTCAATATTCTCTGAAAGGCTCACCCGAATCCCCTTCGTCTTTTTGGAAAATAAAGTTCAAATAGGCGTACTTTTCACAATAATATATAAAATATATATAAACCCAACGAACGAATTGCCTAACTTACAGCCCTTAACTTGAGGACTGTGAGGTGGTTGACATCTCCAAAGACACAATTACTGGATCTTTCAACACTGCTAAACAAAATAACTCTCTTAAAGTTTGTATTCGATGTGTTTTGGGGAATAATAGGCTTGTAGGGGAAAGGCTGGTTGCCCTTCATTCACTTTTGACTATTAAAAAGGGCACTAGCCCTCTCAATTTTCAATTGAATGAGCTCTCTTAAAGTTTCTACGACAACTCCTACTATACTAAGTGCTGTGGTCTTAAACAAACCAAAAAAGAAAAAAAAATGTGCCCACGTCGCTCTTTACTTAGGCAGTGCAATTGCGCTTCCTATGATTAGAAACACTTTGTGTTTTGGCTATGAACGTCTCAGGCCCAAAGTTTTTGGTCTTTGAAAACACTAGGCCCTGTATGTTTGTGTTCAGTTTCATGAAATGCTTCCGCTCTCATAGAGGAATTGGAAACTTTGAAATACAAGGCCTTCATTGTACACGGGCGGTATGTCCAATGAATTAGTTAAAGTAAATATTTCCAGGTGTTATTTTTATGCTTCTGTATGACTCTCCTGTACGACCATAAGCCTGTCCATTTTATTTACGACAATCATTAGGAATTATAAACGTTCAAGAATTCAGACATTCGTGTAGCCTCTATGCTAAAGTAATTAAAAAGAACTTTCTGAAAAATAAGTTTTTTTCAAGAAAAGTAAAGGCCATTCAAAAACTTAAGCTCAGCAGATACAAATACCTTTTAAAATTCAAACTCAAAACGACCAAAAATTACTATTAAAGAATAAATGAAACTGAAAACGAACAGAAATTAAATAAACAATCATAGCAAAAACATACAACAAGTAATAATATAAATGAATAAATAGATCTTAAAGCGAGTAATGCTTAGATTGAATATGCAAATCAAGCTTAAGACGAAAAATTGTTTTTCTATTGAAGTACAGCTGAAACTTAAAACGAACAGAAATTAAATAAACAATCAAATCAAGCAAACATACAATAGATATTAATGTAAATTAATAAATAAATCTTAAAACGAGTGAAACTTGAATATGCAATCAAGCTTGAAATGAACAAAAATCACCACAAACAAGAGTTTGGGTATGACATCCTTCTCTCAATGTAAAAGTCTAAAACCTACTGCGTCATTGGCGCTTTACTGAAGACCAATTTTTTGACAAACATTTTCTTTTGTACTTAATATTAAAAATAAACATTAAAATTATAGTAACGTTTTGAACTAATGAGCTTTCAGGAATTAATATGCTTATACATGTAATATTCATTTTAATTTATTAGCTCTTTTTTAAGTTGTTAAAGACGAATATAGTTTCACTACAAACAAGTGTTTGGATACTGCCTCCTTTCCTAACTGTAAATAAAAACCAAAGCCTACTGCGTCAATGGCGCTTAACTGAAAACGGATTATATTACAAATATTTTTATTTTCCAGTTCTTACAGCATTAAAAATAAACATAAAATTACAGTGAAATAAATTCTTGAACTGATGGATCTTTGAACAATTAATATCATTATTCATCAAATAATCAATTTTATTTTGTTTATACGCTCCAAGACTGTTCAAGACGCATATAGTTTTCAGTAAAGCGCCAATGATGCAGTAAATTTTAGACTTTTATAGTGAGAGAAGGAGGTCATATCCAAACTCATGTTTGTGGTGATTTTTGTTCGTTTCAAGCTTGATTTGCATATTAAATTTAAGTTTCACTCGTTTTAAGATTTATTTATTAATTTACATTTATATCTACTGTATGTTTGTTTGCATTGATTGTTTATTTAATTTCTGTTCGTTTTTAGTTTCAGTTGTACTTCAATAGGAAAACATCTTTTCGACTTAAGCTTGATTTTCTTATTCAATCTAAGCATTACTCGCTTTAAGATCTATTTATTCATTTATATTATTACTTGTTGTATGTTTTTGCTATGATTGTTTATTTATTTTCTGTTCGTTTTGGGTTTCATTTATTCTTTAATAGTAATTTCTGGTCGTTTTGAGTTTGAATTTTAAAAGGTATTTGTATCTGCTGAACTTAAGTTTAAAAGGCCTTTACTTTTCTTTGAGAAACTTATTTTTCGGAAAGTTTTTTTTTTAATTATTATTTTTCATTTTTGATTGCAAAAAATTTCAAGTTTTTAAAAATTCCTTATTTCAAAATCAAACTTTAAAACAAAGTCAAATATTCACCAAAGTATCAAAACTGATATCAAAGTAACAATATCAAAGTGAAAAAATCGGTTTTTGTCAGCCTCGGAGTTTTTATTATCTGATGTTTGAACTATTTTTAACAAAATTGCTATCTCAAAATTTTTATCGGATGGGTTTGGGGGAAAAGGGCAGGGGGGACTAGATTAAGCACTGATGTATTTTGAATCTTTAAAAGTGACATATAGCTTTTTATTTGAAAATAGATAAGCCTTCTCTTAAGGTTATACGAGTATATCTTCTGTAATAACGATTTATAGCCCCAGAGTATAACTTATAACTCCTATCCCTGGGCCCTGGGGGGTTGCGTCGACCCTGGAGTTTTAATATCTGATGGTTGAACTTTTTATAACAAACTGGTCACCTGAAATTTTTATCGGATGGGTTGATCCATCCTATACACCCAAGGCGTGGAGGGCGGGAGGGGTTAGTTGCCCTCCGATCTTTTTTCACTCTGAGAAAATGAACTACAACTTTTAATTTCCATTCAAATGAACCCTCTCTGAAGGTTATACGAGCATACCTTCCATTAGGACCATATATGCCCCCAGAGCAATACTTACAACACCTGCCCCGGCCCTGGGGAGGGGGTTGTGTCGACACAGGAGTTTTTCTTATCTGAACTTTGAACTATTTTTAACGAATGACCATACGTATAAGAGTTTTGTTATATGATCTGTGAACTATTTTTAAAAAAATGACTACCTCAAATTTTTATCAGATGTATTTTGGGAAAGAGGGCTTGTGGGGGGGCAGTAGGCCTCTGACCCCTTTTGACTCTTAAAAAGGGCACTAGAACTTTCGATTTCCAATCGAATGAGCCCCCTTTGAAGTTTATGCGACGACCCCTTCTAAATGAAGTGCCTTTGGGAAAAAATAAACGGAGTGTGGGGAGAGGCTAGCTGCCCTCCAATGAACTTTATAGGAGGCTAATTTGATTGGAAATGCCTAGTTCTAGTTCCATTTTAAGATTCAAGCGTGATGGAGAGAAAATAGCCCCCCCTCCCTGGAGAGAAAACATAACAATGTCTTCAGTAATCAAATATAAGAAATATTTAGGCGGACGCTGAACTAAATCAAAACAAACTATGAGCATTTAAACTTTCAAAAAGGTGACAAAGCAATATCTCAAGAACAACTTATATTATTAAGTTGGATGTTTAAGAGTAAGTTTAGGGGATTTTTGAACTAGCCAGAAGGCACCATGTGTATACTTTTAGCACTACAACTAGAGTTACTGCAACTAATGACGCTAAGGGTATTAAAGTGAAACTTCTAGGAAGTGTTTAGGGGGCATTCCAATTAAACGAAAAAAACTGTATACATTTAGGTTTTCAAAAAGGCATATAATATCATAGGCAGCACCACTCTATTATAGCTAGAAATATCATTGAGACTTTTAAAGGAGTTAATTCGATGCAAAATTAAAAGTTCTGGGGTCCTTTTTAAGAATAAAAAGATACTGAAGGGCAATAAGCCCGTCTCTCGAGCTGATTTATTTCCCAAACACATATAGTCAAAATTTTGAGACAACTATTTTGTTCAACGGTCCAGCAACTAAGTCTTTAGGGATATTACTCATGTCAAACCCACACAATTATGCCAAACTATGGATTCTTATAGAAAAATAAACGAAAAAAAAATATTATTTTTTTTCATGTAAATGACTTTGTCAATAAAAAATGAACAGAAATTCATCTGAAAAAACTTTTTCTACAAAACTAGCTTTTCAAGGAAAATTAAAGGACTCCAAAGAAAAAAATAGGCACAAATGAAGTCAAGTAATCATCCAAGCGTAAATCTACCACAAATCACAATCAATAAATAAATGAAACTCAAAATGAACAGAAAATAGAATAAATAGCCGAGTCAAACTCGAAACGAGCAAAAATCAACATTAGTAGGGCTGATAATCCCGATGCCTTCTCAAGAACAGAACATAATTTGCGCTTTACTGAAAATCAAATATGTTGAAATGTTTTCACTTTTTAATTAAATAAGTAAAAAAAACTTGTTTTACTCACTTGTTTTACGCATATTTTATTTTAAGGAATAAATGTCAGTATAGGTATATTAAACTGACAATGCACGGTCATTTATTTTCTTTTTTTTCAGTTAAGCCTAAGTTAAATTCTGGTCTTGAGAAGGCATGGGGGTTATCAGCCCTAGCAATGTTAATTTTTGCTCCTTTTGAATTTGACTCGGCTATATACTATAATTTAGGTTTGTTTTAAGTTTAATTTGCTTGTGGATAGTGATGTGTGGTAGTTTTACGCTTGTAAGATTATTTGACTTTATTTCTACCTATTTTTGGCTTAATAGTAAAGAGCTCTTTACTTTTATTTGAAAACTTATTCTGTGGAAAGTGTTTTAAATTGATACAAATATATGACACCGCTATTTGGCCATGGGGGATGTCTCCCCCCCCTCTTTGCTCCCCCATATGGGTGCCCATGGTCACAACTATGTGGCTTTCCCGATTTCCAATTATTATGCGGTATCTCGAACAGTTGGATCGTTTGATACTTTTCTTTCGGAGTGAAAGCTTTAAAAAAGGAAATAAGTCAGCCAAAGCAAGAGCTATACGTGAAAAATTGCTTACTCCTACATTCAAAGCTTATTTTGCTTTCTTTACATACATCCCACCATTTGTTACTTACCTCAATCAGTTGTTTTAGTCGGAGGATACCTAAATTCACATATTGTACGGTCGAGTTTGTGAGCTGTATAAAGCGATTATCAACCATTGTATGAAGCTAAGCAACGTGGAGACGACAAAAGCACCTTTGATACAGCTCAGGGAACCACAGTAATTTCGAGACATGAAAGAAGTAGACTGTGGCAGTTGTGTAGAGGTTATATTTATCAACTACAAAATTGTGTTATCAGCTGCAACTGCCTTCAAAATAGTGTGTACGGAATACATGATAGAACTGAGCGACGAAATAAGGGAAAGGTTTTTCAGTTCAAAATATTCGTCAGCTAAAAACTTAGCCAGACTGGACCCAAAGATAGCTGTGTCTTCGGATCACTCACCTTTAAGCATTGTCCCACTACTCGCGCAGTCTCCAAATTTGCCAAATGAGACTGATGTGGAAAATATTGCCAAAGAATGGAAAACCGGTCATTTTGCGCTGATGTCAAGGAATGTGCAGATTCTGACCCATTTTATTTCTGGTTTCAAGTACTAGAACGATGTGATGGCCCTCAAGTCAAAAAGTTTCTCATTCTTGGGTGAATTCATGATAATAATGCTTATCCTACCATAGTCTTCTGCTTGTTCCGAGAGGGCCTTTTTAACTATCAATTTAAACAAAATAAAATTGAGAAATAAACTAGGCTTTACTACCCTTAATGCTGTTCTGGGTGCTAAAGGAGTCGTTACCAAGGACATTAAACTCCCCCATGAGCATAGTGACACACCTCAGCTGGTGAAATACTGGAAAAGAGTACAGTAAATCTGCAATTGCGAGAGCCGCCATGGCTTCTGATTAAGATAGTGATGTTTAATCTCATATTTTTGGTCATTTTTTATGTACTGTTTTTGTAGTATAGAGTAGTTGGAACCTCAGATAATACAAAGTTTATAAAGCCGGTTCCAGTTTTAAAAATAATAGATGCCGTTATCTAAATGTTTAAGGTGATTTAAAAAATAGTTAAAGACGTATCTGTTGTACCATTTGTGGGGATTTCTCCAATTCAACTTAAAAATGTGATTGAAGGATCTTTTAAAGGCATTTCGGAGAAAAATATTGTTTCAAAATTAAAATCTCCAGTACGTTTTGGACCAGACCATAACACCCAAAGTTGCTTCTTTAATCAGTCTCAATTTAAACAGAACTTTTTTCCTGTATTGTTTGTAGACGGTAGCGTATATTAGGGGAGGGCTGCAGGAGCAATCCTCCCCTCTATAAATATCTTTATAAAAGGGAAAAGGGGGATTTGTATGCAAACTATTAAATGGAAAAACAGGTCCCAGCAACTGCTTTTGGGCGATAATCTGTAAGAATACAAGGTTAAAATTCGCTTTTAGCCCCTCATTTGTATTGAAACCGTCATTGGGGACCAATTTTAGATCAGTACTATAAACGGTCGTAAATGGCCGAAAAACAATGGCATTTTTGGGCTGTAGTAAAATGTTACTGTAGTAACATATATTACTCCGAACGATTTCTTCAAGTACTGTCAGGATTTATCTACTGTATTAGAAGAGAAAGAAAAATGAAGGAATGGAGAAAGAAAGTCAATGAAATTTGCTGTACAAAATTTTTAATGATAGTACTGTACGTCACAGATGATCCGCGTGCAACATGCGGAAAAAAATGGGATATGGTACGATTTCGTTGTCTTTGGTACATTTTTCGTGCAATTTTGTGGCACATTTTGTTTTGAAATGTTGGCAACAATGATCTACACATAGTTTTCAATAGAAGAGCCAGAAGAATAGGCTTCTAATTTACCTTCCAGTCAAAAAACTGTATAGTCTAGCTAGACTGAAAAGCCCATTCAATACCCAATGGAAGAACAACACCATGTAATTTGACAGTTCCCTGAACTGTTTGTTTGTAGTTTGGCTGCTTTTGATAAGAAATAGCATAGGTCTACTAAACTAGCCTAATTTCTAACCATTACAGATCCGAAGTTATTTTCCCCCCTGTTCAGAGTGACCATCTGAAAATTATCTCAAAGGAGAACATCTGGATAAGTTTTTGGTAAAATTCTACTTTAGCTACTTTTGGCTATCTTGGAATGGGTTTAGGTTAGGAAAATGAAACTTTCAGGTATGGGTCTATAGGCCAAAGAATGTCCTGGGAAGGTATTTTGAAGTACCTACCTCCACTCCTTCTCCCTCTAGAGGGTCCTGAAATTTGCCTACATGACAGGTCTTTACCCATTGAAATTTTGACAAAACAACATTTTACCTTAATTTTCAGTTATCAGCTTCTTTTTCTCTGGCTTTAGCTCTGAAAGTGCAATTTCAGTTATTTGAGCAGAAATTTAAGCCATATCAATGTTTTATTTCCAGAATTTAGGAAATGTATTTCCATATCTTTAAACCTTATAAATTAGGATTGAGCAAAGTTGTGAAGCTGAAAATAATTTTGTTGTACTTCATTTAAGTAGAAGATCTATTTTGCAAGGTTTCACTTCTGTAACTCACAGATTTTTAAATGTCATCAAATGTCAGGACCCTCTAGAGGGAGAAGGAGTGGAGGTAGGCACTTCAAAATACCTTCCCAAGACATACTTTAGCCTGTAGACCCATCCCTGAGAATTTAATTTTCCTAACATAATCTCTTTCTAAGATAGTCAAAAGTACCTAAAGTAGAATTTTACCAAAAAAGGCATCAAGTGGTATGTTTACTTTATTTGTAAGTCAATAATATGGACAACAAAAAATTTACCAACATCAGTTCAAAGAACAATACGATATTTGCTATTCTTAGAAGTTTTAAGATATAAATTCTTTGGAATAAAGAGTGTACAACCAATGATTGTATAAAAAAAAAATAGAAAATGCCAGTTCACTTTTTTATTAGGCTATCAATGTACATTTAGGACTGTTGAGAAGAGAACATGTTAAGAAAATAATTCTTAGCCTCCTCTATGATATGTGGAAAAATTGTAGTTAACCATTTGTATGTGCTTCACCTTACTTTACACCCCCCCCCCCTAATTTGCAAATATATAGAGGGCTAGTCCAAATTACATATTTTCCATGCATTTTTCTGTTTCTGATTTTGTCAAAAGCCTAATTTTTCAATTTATGGATATTTAATTGAAAGAAAAGAGAATCATATGAAAACAAACAAAGGAAATGTATAATTTGGGGGGGGGGGGTAAATATTGAGCAGCTCATATTATTGACCTACAAATAAAGTGAACATACCACTAGATGCCATTTTTTATGCTCTTTCTGAATATAATAATCACTTCTCTCACAAATTCAATTTTAAGTCCTTTTAAAAGTCTTGAAAATAATAATTTCATTCTAGGCTATATTTTTTTTTTTTTTATATAAGAATTGGTTATAATAATTGTTTCAAACCTAATATTTCATTACAAATCCATTTTGTAAAAGTTGCATAATTCACAAACATTGGTTTTTCAAGATTAAGTTGGATAAAAAGAAATTAAAAACAAATCCACCATGTTTTCTTCTTATTCTGCTAGGCCACTTAAAAACTACTATTTCACCTATATGTAAAAAAATATCAAAGCTGAAAGAAGAAACATGGTGGATAGAAAAATGGAGAAATTGAATTCTGAAACAGAAGAAACAACAGCAACCTTATAAGAAAATTAAACTATATTTTCTTGTGAATTATTATTGCTTCTAATCAGCAGTTGTACCAAACCAATCCTGCTCAACTGATACTCAGGGCTATACTGTCGTGTTTCTCCTCCCCATATTATAGTGCAGACAGTTTGATGTCATTCTATTTTCCCTTCTTGTTTTAGTTTTTTTTGTTTTTTTTTGTTTAAATCTTTTTCCAATAGGCAATGTTTAGAATTCCTCCAAAAAAAAGTCCCCCCAAATCCCAAATCAAATTCCAGTGAAAGTGCCATAGTGAAAGATACCCATCTTGGCTGGTCAAGCACACTATCTCAAAGTACAAATGATAGCTCCAATTCAGAGTATAGGACAATGATAAGTTTAGGGGTTAATGTAAACATAAATGATGATAATTGGTTTCTAGAGGTCCTCTCTAGAAGCACTAAAAAAAGGAAACAAATCTCACCAACCAAAGGCAATTCCCCTCTTCCTGCCCAAGATCCTTCCTCCAAAAACTTAGGAATTTACCTTAAAATTACTCCTACTACCCCCTTTGAAATAAAAATGATCACTGCAATAAGAGTTGCAATTTTTAAATTGGTAAAATCAATGTTCTCTCTTAATATTAACCATGATGGATCTCTGCTAATAGCTGTAGAAGATCAGAAATCAACAGATACAATAATTAACCTAAAATCCCTTCTGAATACCCCAATTATTGCATCTAATTGGAACCCAAAACAATCACCAACAAAAATAGTAGTTTATAATGTTCCCCCAGAGATATCCACTCAGGAATTAAAAGAAGGGCTCTCAGATAGGGCTGGAAACATAATCCAAGTTGAGGATGTTACCCAACTTGGCAAACCTAACTCTAATGCCCTAAAAACTAGTAGATCCTTCTTATTCACACTGAAGGAAAAAATTAATATCCCAGAAAAATTATTCCTATTTGGGCAAATCAAACCACACAAGGAATACAAACCTAAGCCTATCCAGTGTCAGAAGTGTCACAAACTGGGACACACGTCAAACAAATGTAATGAAATTCTCCGAGAGTGTAGTAATTGTAAAGCTTTCCATCCTAAAGAGCTGACAACTTGCAACAACACTCAGCCTACATGCATTAATTGCAAAGGCCCACATGAATCTACAAATAAATCATTATGCCCTGCATACAAGAAAAGAGCTCTAACACTCCAAATATCAACAGAGAAGGCCATCCCATACCCCTTAGCAGCAATGGAAGCAAATGCTGCCCAACAATACCAAATAAAGCCTTTAATGAAACCAACCAATCCCCCCCAGTCAAACACCCCAACTGCATCAAGCCCCCCATATAAAACACCATCTTCTAAGCCCCCTAGCTCAAATCCCTATCAGAAGGAATCACCAAGCCAACAAGCCTCCTTTTCCGGTGAGATGAGGTCAGCCTGGCCCCCCCTCCCAAGAAGAAACAAACCAGAAACACTACCAGGAATTAATTCCCTAACCGACAAACAGGATGCACAACCAAAAATGCAATCCCCAAAACTAGTAGATCCTTCTTATTCACACTGAAGGAAAAAATTAATATCCCAGAAAAATTATTCCTATTTGGGCAAATCAAACCACACAAGGAATACAAACCTAAGCCTATCCAGTGTCAGAAGTGTCACAAACTGGGACACACGCCAAGCAAATGCAATGAAATTCTCCGAGAGTGTAGTAATTGTAAAGCTTTCCATCCTAAAGAGCTGACAACTTGCAACAACACTCATTCTACATGCATCAATTGCAAAGGCCCACATGAATCTACAAATAAATCATTATGCCCTGCATACAAGAAAAGAGCTCTAACACTCCAAATATCAACAGAGAAGGCCATACCTTACCCCTTTGCAGCAATGGAAGCAAATGCTGCCCAACAATACCAAATAAAGCCTGTAATGAAACCAACCAAAACCCCCCCGTCCATTGCCCCCCCGGCGTCACGCCCCCCATAGAAAACACCCTCTTCTAAGCCCCCAAGCTCAAATCCCTATCAGACGGAATCACCAAGCCAACAAGCCTCCTTGTCCGGTGAGATGAGGTTAGCCTGCCCCCCCCTCCCAAGAAGAAACAAACCAGAAACACTACCAGGAATCAATTCCCTAACCGACAAACAGGATGCACAACCAAAAATGCAATCCCCAAAACTAGTAGATCCTTCTTATTCACACTGAAGGAAAAAATTAATATCTCAGAAAAATTATTCCTATTTAGGCAAATCAAACCACACAAGGAATACAAACCTAAGCCTATCCAGTGTCAGAAGTGTCACAAACTGGGACACACGTCAAACAAATGTAATGAAATTCTCCGAGAGTGTAGTAATTGTAAAGCTTTCCATCCTAAAGAGCTGACAACTTGCAACAACACTCAGCCTACATGCATCAATTGCAAAGGCCCACATGAATCTACAAATAAATCATTATGCCCTGCATACAAGAAAAGAGCTCCAACACTCCAAATATCAACAGAGAAGGCCATTCCATACCCCTTTGCAGCAATGGAAGCAAATGCTGCCCAACAATACCAAATAAAGCCTGTAATGAAACCAACCAAAACCCCCAAGTCACACGCCACCCATGCCTATAGCACCCCATATAAAACACCATCTTCTTAGCTCCCTAGCTTAATTCCCTATCAGAAGGAATCGCCGAGCAAACAGGTCTCTGTACCTAGTGAGATGAGGTCAGTCTGGACCCCCCGCCCACGACAAAACAAACCAGAAACACTACCAGGAATCAATCCCCTAACCAAAAAACAGGATGCACAACCAAAAATGCAATTCCCAAATATATGCTTATTCATTCTAAACTGTAATGCAGTTCAGGCCATGAATCATACATCACCTACAGAAAACAAAAATCATTGCAGAATTGGCAAAAATCTACATACCAGATGATATGCTCATTCAAGCAAAAAAAATCTTGCTTTACTTTTAACAAAGCTGAACATTCATACACAGTCATATGAAGAAAAAATCAACAACACAACATATATCAATGCTCCAATGGAATGTAAGATCACTCACAGAAAATAATCTAAATGAACTATTATCTTTTATGAATAATAATGACATTAATATTGCTTGTCTCCAGAATACTCATTTAACCCAAAATCAACAAATTAAGTCTCTGGAATATACTATCCTCAGAAAGGATAGATCTTCAAAGAGAAAAGGAGGTGGGGTAGCTTTATTAGTGAAAAATAATATAAAATTTTGTGGCATCAATTTTCCAGATTTTACAAATGATGTTGATGTATTTGGTATCAGTGGTTGCCTGAATAATTTAAAAACCTACATAATAAGCTTTTATAACCCTAATGGCCAAACTACAGATGCCAAGGATTTCTTTAATTATATAAATAATTCTAATATGTTAAAAAATATCATTATTTGTGGAGATTTCAATGCCCACAGCCTTTTGTGGGGGAATAAAGCAGCAAATAAAGCTGGTAAATTCATTGAGCATATGACTTCAAATAATAATGAATTAGCTGTTGCTACTCCTCCAAACCTGAACATATATATCAACCCCAAACGTGGCAGATTCTCCACATTTGACCTTCAAATTGTGTCATTAAACATTTTGAACAGAATTTAGATAAATACAATTGATAGTCTATCTACTGACCCCTTTGCTATAGTTTGATCTCTAAATGAACCTGCTGAAACTTGATCTCATACCTCAAAATATATCAACACTAAAGCAAATTGGTCTATGTTCCAAAATAAGCTAAATGATGAAATTACAAGTTTCACCCAAAGTTCATGCATTTCTAACACAACAGTTGACACACATGCTGAAGCCTTGACATCTTTACTAATAAATACAGCTAATCATGCTATCCCCAGGACAACACCTAAGAAAACATTCCCTAAACAAATTCTTAAAGCATGGTGGACAAATGAGTGCCTAAATAAATGGAGGATAAAAAAGGCAGCTAGGACAGAATTCATAAAAAAGACCATCACTTACTACATTTTAAAAAAAATTACAAGCAGAATCTAATCTAAAAAGGACTATAATAGATGCTAAGTATAAATACTGGAATAATTTTGCAAATAATCTCTCCAGAGAAACACATGAGCCAATTATACATAAAATCATAAGCCACATCTGTGCGAAAAAGACTTCCCTCAGCCCACTCCTGTATTAGCTTATACATAATAATACCCATTATGACAATGATAATGAAAAAGCTAACCTATTGGCAACTCTTTGTTTATAAGCTAACATCAAATAATCAAAAGAAACTGTCCCCCATTCCTATGAACCCATGTTACCAACCGCGCCTAGGATCCGAGTACGTAACTAACCCATTCTCAATCCAGGAATTGAACAAAGCAATACAAAATGTTAGAACCAAATATAGCTGCAGCTATGACAATATACACCCTACATGGATAAACAATCTCACACCCTCATACAAACAAGAGTTGCTAAATTGTTATAATCATGCTTGGGCATCTTCTATATTCCACAATATTTGGAAATGTTTGTCCCTCCTACCAATCCTAAAGAAAAATACACCAAAAGATAACCATGAGTCTTATAGTCCCATAATGATTACTCCTGTGATGGGGAAAATAATGGAGAAAATGATCTATCACAGACTCCTCTGGTTTGTTGGAAAAAATAATATGATACCTCACACTCAAACTGGATTCAGGAAACACCACTCCTCAACAGATGCTTTCATTTTACTAACAAATGCAATAAATGAATCTTTCTAAAAAAATAATGTCCTAGTTGCAGCTTTTCTAGATTTTTAAGGGGCATATGACAGTGTGAACCACCAAATCCTTTTAAACAAACTTGCAAACCTTGGAGTACCCCCTAAGCTAGTATCTTTTATTAAATCCTTCATAGAAGTGCGAAGTTTCATTGTTTGTGTTGGTTCAGCCTCTTCACCCCAAAAGACAATAACAAAAGGCCTACCTCAGGGAGCAGTCCTCAGTTGCCTCCTATTTGCCCTATATCTCTGGGACATGAACCTACCCCACACGAATCTACAATATGCTGATGATCTGGTGCTATGGTCATCTGGCAACACCTTTCAGATAGCACAGTCAAATCTGCAAAAGTCACTTTTCCAGTTTGAAAAATTCTCTCAACATTCAGATTTACCCATTGCACCCACCCAAGTCAAAAATAACGCAATTTCACCGGAAGCGAAACCATGTTAATGCAAAACTAACTCTAAATAAAACAACTATTCCAGAAGATAATCATATTAATTACCTAGGGGTCATGCTTGACCAGAAACTTAATTTCCACCTCCACATTTCCAACACAATAAAAAAATGATATAAAAAAACAAATATACTAAAAAGACTTCTTTCCACACCCTGGGGATGTAAGGAGAAAACCTTTCTTCAGTTTTATAAATCATATATAAGACCCCATATTGACTATGGGCTCATCTTCTATGGTGCATGTGCAAATACCCAGATGCAAAAAATTGAAACAATACTAAATGATATAATACGTTTCATATTTGGTCTTAGGAAACCCACAAGCACCAAGTTTCTGCTTATGGAGAGTGGATTAACAACAATAAGGGAGAGACATAGGTTTCTCTTGACAAAACATCTGACAAAAATTTAATCAAATAGCTCACACACATTACATAATTGGTTAAGAAATCCAGCCATGTATAGAGGCATTGCAGATGAGTATGCCAATATTCAGAAGAAGTTCCCCATACCAGCAAAGTCTATTGCACCCACTTTCCCCCGATCCCCCCCATGGAATTGGTCAAGTCCCATAATAAATAATGAATTCTCAAAGTTGAATAAAGATTTAACCCCCATTGCTTTTGTCCAGAAAAAATTTGCAGAACTTAATACAATTACCTATAAAAATCACTTCCAAATATTTGTTGATGGGTCAAAAATGCATGAGAAGGTTGCAAGTGGTGTTTTCCTTCCTCACCTGAAAATTGCAAAGGGGCAAGAGATTATATAATAATTTATCTATAATGACTGCTGAGTTAAATGCCATAATCATGTCATTAGAACACCTTAAGTAAAACCAACCTTTTATTGCAAATTTAAATAATATCATCGTATATTCTAGCCCTCTATTAAAGCTTGAGGTGCTAACGTCAGCTACTTAGTATAAGTTGGATATTGAAACTTATCATTGTCTTAGTATTATTTATAATCTTGCTTCAAGTGGCATAAAAACTTACTTTCAGTATATTCCTAGCCACTCTTGCATAAGTGGTAATCATCAGGTTTATGAAATAGCAAAAAATGCTATAAATATTGACCAGCCAAGTGGGAGACCAATCCCAATTAGAGATATTTACCGATGCAGGCTATCAGATATTAATTTTAATAGGATTAATCCTATCCTTTCCCTTTTTCCCAATAAGTATCTTTCTAAAATTTATCATAGAATTCGTTCTGGAACAAATGGACTAAATTTCCTTGCATTCTCATACAAGTTTTCTAATTCAAGTGGTTCAATTCCCCTGTCCCCTCTTTGCAGGCATTGCAATATGAATAATGAAACAATTGACCATTGTTTATTTGAATGTAATATGGTGATATCTGCTCAGCAGACCTTTCTTTGTGAACTGTTAAAATGCTTCAAACATCACAAAATATGATTATTAGTCAAGATCCTAGCCAACTATACCTGTACACAGAGCACAGAAATCAATATCTGTCATCTTATATTTGAACTCCTTGAGTCAAAAGATCTAATGAAAGATATCTGAGAATATCTAATAAACAAGAGACAACCAAGACAGTAGCTCTGTAGCCCACAGAGTGAAGCAAAAAGAAGAGGGCTAAATAGTATTAACTGAATAGCCCACCTGCTGTGAATTAGAAGAAGTTACAAATCAATGCTTGTGGGTTATATAACTTTAACAAAATAGATTTTATAATGAAATAGTAAGTTTGAAACCAGTGTTTTAACCTTTTTAATACCAAAAAACATCAAACAAAATTACCATTTTCAAGGGTCCAAAAAAGACTAAAAATGAATTTGAAAGAAAAGCTATTCAGAAAGCATGAAAAATGGTGTCTAGAGATATGTTCACTCTATTTGTTCACTGTATATGTTCACTCTATTTTTCACTCTATATATTTTGGATGATAGTGATGCAAATATGGCCACTTTAACTAGTTTTTGATAATGTGAATTAGTTAAATTGAGATAGCAGAATAGTGAATCCCAGAGAAAGAGACTGAGAAATAGAAACCTCCATGCATAAAGAACAATAAATTTAATAAAGGGACCCACCTGCTCCCCTTTGAAAGAAGATCTTTGGACATTGAAAAGTAAATGGATTAAGTACCATCTATTAAGTTGTTTGAATATTGCCACGTAAATAAAGACACCTATGGTGTTAATAAACATACACAGCTATGAAGTTTATTTGTAAACATTGATGTTCCAAAACATTTTTCACGTGATCTCGCTTTTTCTAATATTGTACCAATAGAGTGAAACCACAGTGCGCTATTCGTCCTATACTTGTAAAAATGCCGCCGAAACGACCTCGCACGAGTCCGAAAAAAGGACCTGATCAGTGTGCAGCTTGTGGTTGTAATTTAGATGAAGAATCAAGTGCGATGATTTGGGATGGTTGCAATCAATGGCTTTGTGTAGATTGTCTTGAAATGACTGAGCTGGAGTATGCTCTCTTAACAAAGATGACAAGGCGTATCGGATGCGAGTGGCATTGTCCTATGTGTAAAGGTGACAAACAAGCAAGACTAAATGCAACGGATATCCAAAATGCTATTACCAAATCCCTTGATCCGGTTCAACCAGCCCTAGCAGTCATTCAGGATCTTGATGTGAAAATTAAAGATGCCGTCAAAATGTCCTTTAGTGAGTTTAAGCATGAAGTGATTGAAGGTATGGATCATAGATTTTTAAGCCATTGAGACACGGATAGATAACCTCGAGCAAATGTCTAGTGCCGCCGTCGACCAGGACTTGCTGAATAGTCTTCTAGTCTCGCAGGTACAGGCTTTAAAAAGCGATCTTGATAGCCACTTAGAGAACAAAATGAAGCAGTTAATAGTCGAAGATAGGGACAGACAGAGACGTAAACTGAACCTTTTTGTGTTTGGAGTGCCAGCAACACCAGACGACGGACAGTTTATCCAGCAGTATTTGTCCCAAGAGTATAGCCTCTCAAATATATCCGTCATAAATCCCTGTTGCTTAGCTAACCCAAATAACCAAACTAGCTCAAACTCACCTATCATTTTTTCCATTGTCAACCTTGAAACAAAGAAACAAATTCTCCAGAAGTCATATGAAAAGAGAGGAACTGGCAAAATTCAGTTCAGAAATGACGTATCCAAAGCAGACTGGACTAAAAGAGCCAAGCTATATGAAGAGATCCAAGCTTGGCGAGCAAATGGAGAGACTGATATTGTGATTCAGGGTGGCAAAATCGTATAAAAAAACTTGCTACCTCCAGCCCCTCCAACTCAGATGGAACTCTAAGTGGGCTGCCAAAACCTGTACATAGTATCTCTTCTAGTGCATTATTAGATGTAAGTGATACTTTTGCTAGCGGGGAGTTGGACGATTGTTTTTACAGTGCTAGATCTGGACAAACTATTGATTCGCCGAGTTCTGAAAGATCATCAACTCCCTCTGATAGTGGAAGTTGTGGGAAGATTAGTGCCCTTAGTGTTATTTTCAGCAATGTTGACTGTCTAACTTCAAAATTTCAAGAAATTAAGTGTGTTATTACATCAGGCGCTTCAGATATTTATCCTTCTGTGAAGTGAAACCAAAAAGGACTACTATCCCTCTGACAGAACAACAGATACAGATACCGGGATACAAAATAATCAGCAACCTATCAAAGCAGGAAGGAAAGGGAATCGTCCTATACATCCGAGATACTTTCCAGGTAAGAAATATTAATATTGAATATGAGCCTTACCTAGAACAAGTGTGGATATCAATAAACCTACCTGGTGAGCCAATACAGATTGGTACGACTTACAGAAGTCTGAGTTCCCCTAATTTAGAAAGGTCCCTTTTTGAAGTAGTAAAATCAATTGATAGAAAAGTAGCGCTGACAGGAAACCTTCTCACAGTCGGGGATTTTAACCTACCTTCTGTCCAATGAATAGATGGTTGTGGCTATTCTGGACAGAAATCAGTTGTGCCATTTCTTGAGAGTCTAGCTAACTATTCACTTTACCAAGCTGTAAATTTTCCGACTAGGCACCGGGATGCCACCCCCTGTCATTGCTGGACCTTGTAATAGTTAACGACCATGAAGCGCTCTTAAACGTGGCCCCACTATCGCCGTTCAGTGCAAGCGATCACGCTGCCATACGATGCTCCCTTAGACTGTATCCCGAAAAATCCGTTTTTACCAAACATGTGTATAGAGATTACCATCTGATGAAGCAAGAGTTGCTGGGGCAGGATTGGTCCTTTATCACTGAGAATGATGTTGATAAATCGTGGAATATGATGAAGAAAATACTGCTAGAGGTCTCAGAGAAAAATACTGCAGTAAGATGGGCTTGTAAACCCAAATCGCAACCATTTATGACCAAAGAATTAAAGAGAGCAAGAGATAAAAAGAAAAGGTATTGGCGACTATATAAACAGAATATACACAATAAGAAACACTACACAAAATATACCAAGACACGAAATCAAGTCAGAAATCTATCCAGAAAGTTATTTGAACAACATGAGGAGGCTGTAGCAGCAGCAAGCAAGTTAAATCCAAAACGCGTTTGGAATAATGCCTCAGCCCGTAAACCTGGTAGACACTCTGTTACGCGACTTAAAGAGAATAACCGTATAATAGATGACCCAATAGAAATTGCCAATGCCGTAAATAGGCAGTTTAAATCTGTATTTACTCCACCTGATAATGCCCCTCTTCCAGACCCCCCCCCCCACCTATACCATCATAACCCCTATGCCCCCAATTACAGTCAATAGGGTAGATGTAGAGGCTCGCCTAAAAAAGTTGAATCCAAATAAGTCGGTGGGACCTGATGGTGTACACCCAAGGCTTCTTAAAGAATTGCATGTTGAACTATCAGGCCCGCTCACTCACCTTTTTCAGAAATCCCTTGATGAAAAGTGTATCTCGCAGGATTGGCGCACGACCCACATAACCCCCATACATAAGGGTGGCCGCAAAGTGGACGCAAGCAATTACCGGCCAATCAGTGTCACCTCTGCAGTCGGGAAGCTACTAGAAGCGATTGTTAACACTGCAATCCTGAAACACTTGACAACCAATAAACTATTCTCATCATGTCAGCATGGCTTTAGGTCTGGTCGGTCGGTTGAAACAAACTTGATTGATTCTTATAATTATATCACCAACCTTCTAGACCAGGGGTTCCCAGTCGACATCATACAACTCGATTTGGGAAAGGCGTTTGACAAAGTCTGCCATAAAAGACTTCAAATCAAGCTCCAAGCTATTGGGGTGAGTGGTGGTGTGGTTGAGTGGGTGATGCAGTTCTTAACAGATAGGAAACAGACGGTTAAAGTATTTGGCGAGGATGAAGGGATGTTTTTCTCCGAGGTGGCTGCTGTTGGAAATAGTGTCCCCCAGGGCACAGTTTTGGGTCCGACTTTATTTAATATATATATAAATGAAGTGCCAAAAAACCTAAACAGCAAAGTAAGCCTCTTCGATGATGACTCGAAACTTATCCATTATGCCGACACAGTGGAGAATATTAAGTCTATCCAACTGGACCTCGATACATTCACTCACTGGACTAATATTTGGAGGCTTGAATTCAACGCATCAAAATGCAAGACTCTCCTCCTTGGGAAGAAAAACCCACACACTCAGTACCATATGGATTGTAGGGATGGGTCCCAAAATGCCACTTCCAGCAGCCATGCGGAGAGAGATCTTGGTGTCCTGGTAGACGACGAATTGAAATTTCATATTCATGCACAAGCAACTATTGTGAAGGCTAATCAGACTCTTGGCTTAATCAAAAGAACGTTCACTAGCAGATCTCCAACTGTTGTGACCAAGCTATACAAGAGTCTAGTTTGACCAAGGCTAGAGTTTGGAATGTGTATCGCATGCCCAATCAATAAGACAGACCAAGCAGCTCTAGAATCAGTCCAGAGGAGGGCAACGAAATGTATTAGAGACCTCTATGATGTCCCTTATCCATCCCGTCTCCATAAGCTTTAACATATTGTTACAAACGAGGCAATGTGGTAACAGCAAACAAGCTTCTAAATGCTGAGGATACCATTCCTGGCCTTTTTCAACTGGACAATTCAAATAGAGCTCGTGGTCATTCTCAAAAGCTTTCCCGGAAATAAGCCAACACCAGACTAAGGAACAAATTCTTCTCAAATAGAGTTGTCAGCTTATGGAACTCACTTAGTGAAAAAACAGTAACCTCTACCAGCATGGATGCGTTCAAGTCATCAGTGGATAGGGAGTGGCTCAACAAACCGTGGTGCACCATTTGGGATGCCACAGATGATGATTAACTATCATCACTGAAGCTGGCGGACACAGGATTCGTCCTATCGCTAGCAAGTGCGATTTAAGGTAAATTTTAAGGTAAATTTGTTGGTCAATAATATGAACTGCTCACTATTCACCATTTGGGCTACATATTTGCATATTAGGGGAGGAGGCCCCTAGGGGAGACAGATTTTTGGAGAAATCCCCAAAAATATTGGGGACAGTAGAAGTACTGAACAGAAGGCAACTGATTAGTGATAAGCCAAAAGTTATGCAAGAGAGAGTTGATACTGAGCTCTCTGCTGTCATTCTTTGGGGACATCTGACAGTTTATAAGTGGCTACAGAATTCCTGTGTTGTTTTAAAATCTCTTTTCTATGAATAGGCAGCTCAGAAGCTAAGTGTAACTGGCACTTTGATGATAAATCACATCAGTCCAGTTTTCTGAAGAAAAAAAATCATCACTTTTTTCTTTTGTGCCCATTGGCATTGTTCACCCCTAGGCCTGGCCTATGCATAAATCCTGGCCTGACAATTAAAAAAACCTACAAATTAATTTAAACTTTCATTAGAACACTTTTTCAAATAAATGGTTGATAAGACCATCCATTAGGCTATCCAAAACTCTAAAGAAAGGGAGGGAAAGTTGAAGAGTGGAATAATCACAATGGTACTTATCTGTTAGCCAGTACACACTTGAGAACTTGGATGTACAGGTATGGGTTTGAAAAAACTGAGATGCTTGGGAGATAGATAGGATACATATAATTTGGACTTTACATTTGCACATTAGGGGGGTTGGGGTTAAAGTATAGCAGGGCTGCATGCAAAATGTAACCTAGCCAAAATATTTATTAAAATATAGCTACAATTTAGTTTTCTACTGAGTCAAAGCTAATTGTCTCCATATGCAAACAGCAATAAACTGGTTATTATGTGATTTTACAGATCTAAATTCCCAAGTGTATACTGGCTAACAGATGAGTACAATCACAACTTCTTAATGCTCAGAGTACCAAACTGTCTAGAACTAGATAAATTCTACCCAAAACTTTTGTATGAAATAATTTCTTGACCAGAGCAGCCATTAGGCTAGTTTTTTAAAGATAAATGTCATTTAGGATTCTAAAACAAGACACTTAATTTTTGAAAGATCCCATTATCTATGTAGAGACAAGATGAACACTAAGCTACTTGAAGCCATTTTTGTGCTTGTATATATATATATATATATATATATATATATATATATATATATATATATATATATATATATATATATATATATATATATATATATATATATATATATATATATATATATATATATATACATTCCCTATATATATTTAGGAATATAAATAAGACCATGAGTAGGATACATTTTGAGGGTAACAACTATTATAATGAAAAGGAGCATTAAGTAAGGGCAGCACTACTTTTATTGTTACCACTCTTGTCAAGTAGTGACAAGTTAGATTTCACTTTAGGGTCATTTAAGGGCTTCAGATTGGATTTGTGAAGGAAACAATCAATATATTTGGGAAGAGTATAAAAAGGTACTCAAGTAGTGTTTTTACTTTGTCCCTATGGATGTACTGTAACTGAAACACTACAGACAACTGGGTGAATAACAACACTAATCATGTGTGATTTAAGGTAAACATAGCCTATTGACTTATCCCTTAATGTGTGTCACATTTCACAATTACTTTGCTTTTTTGTTCTCTGTTCAAATTTTGCAACTAATGTAGTACTGATATAGCTAAGAAATAGACATACATTTAGAATCATATTTCATCATGAATCTAAATATATAACATTCATTTGTGCTGGAAATGATCTTCAGCCCCACTACCTTAATGTGCAAATATATACCTAGAAGTGTAAATATGCAATGAATTTTCCATTATTTTGACAAACCATTAGGCCTAAATCCTTTTAAGAAAAGAGTGATTTACAGAGAATTAAGTGTATATAAAAGTCTGGGTATATATTTATACATGGCGAGGGGAGGTTGCTAAGGTTCATTTCCAATGCAAGTGAATGGTATATTTGGTTCAGCATGGAATTTTGCTTCTAAAGGTATGTCTATGTCTTAGCTATCTTAATAGTACATTAATCAGGGAATTTATCAAATGTGATCTTATTTAAAAAGGCATGTTTTTACTATTATTTAGTGTTTGGTCTGGGAATTGTGGTTGCATATATTTTTTGTTGTGATTAATAACCAAAAGAAACGTAAATTATTTTATTAATAAAATGAGGTGGAGCAGAGATAAAAAAGGAGGACATCTGGTTCCAAGCCCCACTCAACTGTTGCTTGGTCTACTCTAGCTACACATTTTGTTTCTGCACCCTTTAAGTCACTCATAGTACATGGATTTCTTACTTTGGTAATATTCTAGCTGGTCAGCTGCATGAAATAGCAATATTAAAGCCTAAAACAAGCAGAAATGAAGTAATAAAATGAATTAAACTCAAACAGCCTAGAAATTACTACAACTGAATAAACAAACAGAAATTAGAACTCATCATTAGGTCAAAATTGAAACAACCAGAAAATACCACAACTAAGTATTGGATTACTCCCCCCTCAAACCCTCTGAACACTAGAGTGTCAGTTTCCTATATGGTTAAATGAAAATGATTTTTTTTGGGGGGGGGGGTATAGGTTTTTTTTAATGTCAATAAAGTAAATTGGAGCTAGTCTATTCTTCTTTTTATTATAGTTTTACCATTGAAACTCAACAGATTTTTTTTACAGTAAAATATTTCAGAGCAGCTTTTTGGTAACTCCAAATGCTATTGTGTTACACAAATGAAATTTTAAGGAATAGATGTACAAGCAAAACTAGGGTTAGGGAAGGCATTTGGAAGCCCATACCTTTATATTTTCTTAATTCTAAAGTATGAAGATGCTTTAAATCTTTAAATGGTTCCCTCACACTGAAAAAAGAAATGGTAAAATTATATTTTATCTCCATTTCCAGAGAAAGGGGGTAAAATAATCTAGTTCTTACCTTATTATTTAGCTTTATGTTGGCAACATAAAGTTTGAAAGTTCATTTTTTTCAATAAATTTTGTTCTAAAAAATGATTACAAAATATTTGTTGAAAATTGTAAATGATTCATCCATAATGCAATAAAACTTGGAATTAACTAAGGGCTCTTATAAAAAAAATTAGTAAAGTTATGCTGACACGAAAGAATCTGAGGGGTCAGTATCACATGTGTGGAATAGATGGTGTTGGGCAAATCATTGGTTCCTCTCATGCTGAAAGAGACCTGGGTATACTTGTGGATAATGAATTGAAGTTTGACCAACATGCTCAGTCAATTGCCTCCAAAGCACTCCAGACTAAGCATGGGCACTGTTCTGTTTTTCTGAAGAAACAGAAAAAAATAAACAGGGCTTGAATAAAACAGAACAGAAACAGAACAGGTCAACAAAAAACAGAATACCTGTTTCTGTTTCTGATCTGTTTTTTGGCAAAAACAGAAAACAGTTGTTTTTGATCAAAAACAGCTGTTTAAACAGCTGTTTTTGATCAAAAACTACACTTGCCATGGGTAGTGCTTTTGTGTGGCGGTAACACTTTTGAGAAAACCTAGTACTCTTGGAGCATTTTTCCACAAAAAAGTGCAGTTTTTCTAATATAGGGACGAAAAATTGTCTGCGCCCTTAAATATCGCTATCATTTTTTCCTTTATGGTTATTTTACGTCCATTTTCCCATTCCAAAAATAGACTTTTATGTTTATAATACATATTAGTTATTCGAGACATTTGGGAAAAAAAAAATTTCAGTATGAAATTACGCAGTCAGCTCAAAGCCATTAGTATTTAAGCAGAGCATATAGTTGATTTGGGAGGAGAAAATTTTCCCCTCTAGACAATACTTCCCCCCTCCACTCTATCCTGACGTGTGGAAGTCATCTTAAACAAAAGTAAGAAAGAAGAAAAATGCACGGGAAAATGACACTTCTTACTGCCAATTAAAAAACTTTTTGTTATCTTACAGCTTAAGGCAGCCTTTTAAGAATAATTATTTCCAAGCCAATTTGTGTGAAAATTTTTCAAATCATACCCCTCAAATAAACCCCTATGCCTTCCCAAGGCCAGAACAAAATTTGCACTTTACTGAAAAAATATAAATGTTTTTACTTTTATAACTTTAATAAATCAAATAATATTAACATTTGATAACTAATTATTAGTAATATGTATATTAAACTGACAATGCACATTCATTTGTATTTTTTTATTAAAGTGCAAATTTTGTTCTGCCTTGGGAAGGAATCGGGGTTTTGCCCCCTACTTGTGTTAATTTCTACTTTTTTTTAGTTTGACGCGGTTATTTATTGTAATTTCTGTTCGTTTTGGGTTTCATTTATTTATCGATGCTGATTTGTGGTATTTTCACGCTTGGTAGATTATTTTTGATTTTTATTTTTGCTCATTTTTTGTTTAATGGAGTTCTTTACTTTTCTTTGAAAAATTTATATTGTGGAAAAAGTTTTTTAATTAATTTCTGTTCGTTTTATATTGACATAGTCTTTTCAGGGAAAAAGAAAATAATACTTTAAATCCTTTCTTTTTTTAAGACTTTATAGTTTGGCCTTCTATTTGTATGCTCGAGAAAAATTTTCAGCAATTTTTAACAACCTACACCCTTTTAAAAATCAGGACACAAATAGTACTGGTTGCTTTAGTTTCATACCTCCTCTAGTTGACCTGAAATGGAAAACTTGATACCATCCGCAAAAAAATCTGTTTACTTTCTTTGATAGCTTGGATATACTTATGCTATTTTGATTTGGTTAAATTTTAAGAGCAGAAGTAGCAACGAAAGTTTGAACATAATACCCTCAGTCGTTCTTGGGATACTGCTGAGATGCCTAATTGGGAATTGGCATTATCACAGTGCATTTTGATTTTATCTTAAGGCAACTTTTTGTTTATAAACATAATGGGAAAATGGGAGTGGGGGCGGGGGTGGGGGGGAGTGGAAGGGGGATTAGTTGCCCTCCAATCACTTTCGACTATTAAAAAGGGCATCAGACCTTTCTATTTTCAATCGAATGAGCCTTTTCGAAATTCCCACGACAACTCCTTCGATACGAAGTGCCCTGGTCTAAACAACAACAGGAACAAAAAATATTACATTATACCCACATTGATCTTTACTATAGAAATGTCAAGCCTTCCAATCACTTTCGACTATTAAAAAGGGCACTAGGCCTTTCGATTTCCAATCGAATGAGCCCTTTTTGAAACGACAACGCTCTCTATAAACACCTTATATGCAAACAGGGCATAAATTACAACCCTTACCGTAAGGTCTGTTAGGGTGGTTGTCATCCTCTAAGACCGAATTTCCAGAACTTTGAACTACGTTAAACAAAATAGCCATCTCAAATTTTGATTGTATGTGTTTGGGGAAATGTTGGGCGTGAGATAGGTGGTAGTCGCTCTGCAATAACTTTCAACAATTAAAAATGACTCTAGCCCTTTCAATTTCTAATCAAACGAGCCCTTTTGAAGTTTATACGACAACACTTTCAATAAAAACCTAATATTCCCCCACGGGATAACAGACGACCCGTCTCCCGAGGGCTGGGGGAGGAGGGGCTTATCCTCAAAGGCCTAATTTAAAGAACTTTCTACTATACTGAACAAAATGACTATCTGAAATTTTTGCTTGGATTTGTTTGGAGGAATGGTGGGCGTGAGAGGAAGTGGGGGGGGGGGGTTAGTTACCCTCCAAACACTTTCGACAATTAAAAAGGGCACAAGCCCACACAATTTCCAATTTAATGAGCCCCAATTGAAGTTTTACGACAACTCTATCTATAAAAACCTTATATGTCCTCAGGGCAGAACTTACAACCTTTGCCCTTGGGGCTCATCCTTAAATACATATTCTCCAGAGCTTTCAACTATGTTGAACAAAATGGCTATCTCTAAACTTTGATTGATTATTTTTGGGAAAATTGTGTGCTTAAGAGGGGGGTTAATTACTCTCCAATCACTTTCGACTATGAGAAAGGGTAATTTCTATTTCCAATCAGATGAGCCCATTTTGACATTTCTATAACAACTTTATATATAAACTTTATATGCCCCCAGACCATAACTTACAACCCGTACACTAAGGGCTATGAGAAGGTCATCATCCTAAAAGACCTAAATTCCAGAACGTGCAACTATGTTGAACTAAATGCTTGTCTCAAAATTATGATTGGATGTGCTTGTGAAAATGATGGGCATGAGATGGGTGTTAGTCGCTATCCAATCCCTTTCAACTATTAAAAAAGGCACTAGCCCTTTCAATTTTTAATTGAATGAGCCCTTTTGAAGTTTCTACAACAACGCTCAATAAAAACTTTATATACCCCCAGGATATAACTTGAAACCCTTGCCCTGAGGGCTATGGGGGGAATGGTTATAACTATTAAAGATCTAATTTTAAACACTGTCAACTACGTAGAACAAAATGGCTATCTAAAATTTTTGAATAGATGTGTTCTGCGACAAAGTGGGCGTGAGAGGGGGGTGAGTTGCCCTCAAATCACTTTCGACTATTAAAAAGGGAACTAGCCCTTTGAATTTCAAATCAAATGACCCATTTCTCAAGTTTCTACGACAAAGATTTCAATAAAAACCTTATATGCCCCCAGGGCATAACTTATAATCCTTGCCCTGAGGGCTGTGGGGGATTGTTCCCCTGAAAAAAGTACTTTCTGTGTTGACATCGACTACGCTGAAAATTACTATCTCAAACTTTTTTTTGGATGTGTTTGGGGGAAAGATAGGCGTGGGGGGGGGCTATTTGCCCTCCAATCACTTTTGACTATTAAAGAGGGCACTAGCCCCTTGAATATCAAATCGAATGAGCCTTTTTTTAGTTTTTACGACAACGCCTTCTATAAAAACCTTATATACCTCCAAGGCATAACTTAAAACCCTTGCCCTGAGGGTTATGGGAGAGTGTCCTCCTCATAAACGTATTTTCTATCTAGAAATCAACTACGCTGAACAAAATGGCTATCTCAAAATTTTGATTGGGTGTGTTTGGGGGAATGATGGGCGTGGGGGAGGGGCTAGTTGCTCTCCAATCACTTTCGACTATTAAAAAGAGCACTAGCCCTTTGAATTTCCGATTGTATGAGCCTGCTTTGAAGTTTCTACGGCAACGCCTTCTATAAAAAAACCTTATATGCCCCCAGGGCATAACTTAAAACCCTTGCCCTGAGGGCTGTGGGGGAGTATCCTCCTCAAAAACCTATTTTCTATCGGGAAATCAACTACGCTGAACAAAATGGTTATCTCAAAATTTTGGTTGGATGTGTTTGGGGGAATGATGGGCGTGGGGGGGGGGGCTAGTTGCCCTCCAATCACTTTCGACTATTAAAAAGGGCACTAGAACTCTCGATCTCCAATCAAAAGAGCCCCTTTTGAAGTTTCTACGACGACCCTTTCTATATGAAGTGCCGTGCTCTAAAGGAAACAAAATAATAAATGATACATTTTGCCAACATCGTTCTTATATGCCCTCAGGGCCTAACTTAAACCTCCCTCCCCCCCTAGGGTTGTGATACGAAGTGCCCGGGTATGGAGAAAAAAAAACATTGTGCCCACATCGTTCTTTACTATGACTAGAAATAAGGAATAGTCGTATGTCTACTCTTCTTATTCTATATTTCAATAATTCATTATCCTCTTTGTTACTTGCTATGCTATTGGGAGCTTTCTTTAGGGCAGCAGCCTGACTTGATATATATATTTTTTGAGTTGATTTGGGTTTGTTATTTACTTCACCAGCCGCATATACTTTATTTTTGTGCACATCAATTATATCTTTCCTTTTAAGATGGTATATAAATCTCAAGGTAGAGACTCCCTTAGCCTTTAGAGACGCTTTGCAGAAATTTCGCCTGATACTTTCTGTGATTCCTGTTTCAAATAAGATACCCAGAGAGATAGCTTAGAAGTTTTATTTGGAACATTCAAGTCGTCTTCAGAAGATTACATCATGCTTTTCTTAGCACAAAGGTTGATTTTAGGATTTTTTACAAAATTAGAAGCACCTTCCAGTAGCCTACTATTTTAAAAATTGCACCTCCACCCAAATATCTGACCTCTTTCACCTCATTGGCATAACTAGGGGGAAAGGGACCAATTGCCTCCTTAACTGTTTTGTTGGCAGAATAAGCCAAAGAATCTGTCTGCTTATAAAAGCAAAATGAAATATCCCAACTACGGTTTCATAACAACTTAGACCATTTGAAGCACAATATTAATTTTTACGGGAATTAGCTTGTCTGTAATTGGTATTTATGAGACAGATATATGAAATAATTCACCGCTTAGTGTTAATTTTTTGAATTTCTTTTGCTGTATGGTAAAAAATACTGTGTTCACTGGAAGATTGGTATCCTATTGAATGAGAGAAGAATATCAGCATTTTATAAGAATTTGTCCCTTCCAGAAAATCAGCTAGTTTCAACTCTAGACTTTTCCTTGAAAGGATTTCTATGGATTTTAGAGATGATTTTAGTAACATGAGAAAAAGTATATTTGGCTATCTTGTTACGTTGATGCAAAAAAGATTTGCCAGCAAAAACTTATATTTCTACTGGACAAGACTTCAATACATTTACATTACTCTCTGACTAAGCATTTAAGAGAATTTTACAAATTAATAATCAGTATTTATCATGTATAGGTCAGCACGGTAATCGTAGCAAATCAATGTTATTTAGCAGCATAAATTCCATAAAAAAAGTTAGATTAAAGTTCTTGTGGTTAAAGGTGCAAATTATTTCCCATGTAATGTAGGAGACACAGGCCCTACCCCTACCACTAGAACCAGTATATACAGTAATAAGTGATTTGTTTGTATCCTGCTTCTCCTGGACAGTAACTGTGCAACTTTCCTGCTTAATTGATGGAATAATAGCCTATACTGTAAGCAATACATCGTTTTAGTGGAATTAAACTGCACCTTTACCGTCTTAACATTCAGGGGCGCATCTAAAGTAAAATCTCCGGCGAGGCCTACTGTGACAAGGCCACCAATGAGCAAAATCTTGGGGGGACCCAATGTGACAAAGGTACCAATAATTGACAAAGTTGACAAATTTATTCTAAACAAAGGAGTGAAAAAAAAGTAAGGAATGAGGGTGCAGGAAAAAATCTTGGAGGGGGGAGCCGGGTCCTTCCTGAATTCACCACTGCTAACACTTCAATACCTACAATCATCTGACTCCTAGTCCCTAATTCTGCCTAGCTGAAACAATCAAGCAGCACTATTTGATACGCTTGACAGACTGAGTTCCATCATTTTACTTACGTTCCAATTCTAGAAATTGCATGAGGCATAACCACGCTTCTACACAATTTAAAATTATGTTTTAAAAATCATTTTCTAAGTTAAAAATTCTCAAATATCTCATTCTCGTATCACTTAAATAAAATCAGAAACAGAACAAAAAGAGGTAGGAAAAAAACAGAAACAGGACGAAATAGCTATTATAAAAATAGAAACAGAACAGAACAGGCAAATAAAAAACAGGTCATCTGTTTCTATTCTGTTTTCTGTTTTTTGCATGAACAGAACAGAAACAGGTACTTTAAAAACAGAACAGAAACAGAAAACAGTAACAGTGCCCATGCTTACTCCAGACCCTTTGAATTGTAAAAAGAACATTCCACAGTAGTTCACCAAAGCTGATGTCAAAGCTATACAAGGGACTTGTTTGGCCAAAACTGGAATTTGGTGTGTGCATGACAGCCCCATTAAATAAAGGCAACAAAAAAAAAAATTATAGAGTGTCCAAAGCAAGCAACTAAATCAATAGAGGATTGTTAAAGCCTGAACTACCCATCCCATCTAGAGCAGTTACAGATTTTTACCCTCTCCTATCAACGGAAGCGTGGGGATGTCATAATGATGTATAAAATGCTGCACACTCAGTGCTTGCAACAAAATATGCTTGAGCTTGACCAATCAACAAGAACTAGAGGACACACCATGACACTGTACTGCCAATTCCTGACTACAAAACAACTTCTTCCTAAATAAAGTTGTTGGGCTCTGGAACTCCATTAGCAAATGAGCAGTCTCAGCCGCTAGTGTGGAGGCCTTCAAGGGAGCTGTGGACAAAAATTGGTTGTCTAAGCCATGAATTCGAGAATGGGATTCAGCTGACGCATTGGCTCAACATCTTCACTAACCAGCACCTACAGGATAATTCCTTATTTGCTGGACATTGCAATTTAGGGTAAGGAAGAAATAAAAGTTGAACTGTTTTTTCCCTAGGCCTTGGCATTGCAACTTAAAGAAATTTTCCTTTTTTTCTAATTCCAATGCAAGAAAGTTCTCTCAGTATGCTAGTAGAAATTAACATTTTTTTACATTTTAGTACATTTTTTTTATTTACTAATGAACTGGTTTATGATGATTCTAAAGAAGTGAGCTAATCCTTAAAACTTTCAGCTCAATTTGTGTTGATTTGAGTAATTCAAACTTAACATTGTGTATTAATAATGGTAGTAATTATTATTCTTATCATTTAAATGATACTGCAATAACTCCAGCTGAAGTGCTTGAATTTAAATTTGAGCTTTATATTTCCCTAAATGCTTCTTTTTTCAGACATGATACCATAATTTAATTTACACAAAAACCTAATATCATAGCACATCTAATGTAGGTAAAAGTACATTGAGAAACCCAACAGCATTTGGATTCCTCATGGACAAAATCATTTACCTTTGTCTTACTGTTATTGAAGTTAAACTCAAACTGCTGTTGATAACTATTGTTTCAACTAAGAAATGCAGTAATATGACATAATGGTGCTATAATATATTATAGCAAGTGTAGATAGAATTCAAAATTTGTCCAACCTAAAAAAATATAAACTCTTAATGTAACCTTTATCTGAAGCATATAAACCCCAGCATAAAATCCTACACAACGATCACATAAACTTGAGTACAGCTTTTTATTGCTTGCCATCAGGAATGTCCATAACTACCAATAATTTTAGAATACCCCAATTTAGCTTATTCTTCATATCTCAAAGTGTTTGAGGGTGAGAAGAATCCTAGAGAATTGCTGGCAGTAATCTCAAGCCATCAAAAAGAAGCCACTTATGCAAACGAACTATAATTCAAAGGATCAGATGGACTAGTTACATTAAAAATGAGATATCCACAGTTATCAACGTTTATCAGTAATCCAATATTTGGACAGAATTATACAGCCACACATTGGACAGAACACACCAAACTCAGTTTGACTAGTAAGATTCAAGTCATTAACATAACAAAGAAATGATACAGCAGTGAATCCCAAAAAGCAAGAACTATGTGTACCAGCCAAAACATTGTTAATGAAATCATTAAAGATTTAAGGAAAGAGAACTCTCCCTCTGTCTAACCCTACCCTTAACTGGTATGAACCAAGTTGACAAAGGGCATAACAAGTTTGAGCATGTCAATTATTTATGAATGCTGTAGATGTATCAAAGAAAAATTAAATCTGTAATTATTCTGAGTAGCTTCCTTAATATGCTTAATGAAAACATGGTGAAGCATGCTGACACCACATAACACATTGATTAGTCTCATAATTAACAAATTCCTTAGTTGATGTGAGTAACACGTATTCAAATAAATTAGACAGCATACAAGCAGCAGTAATCAGCATTTACTAATTACGTGAATTTAGATCTTTTCTGTTCTTTAGTACTGAAGTAAGACTTCCACATAAAAGTGAATCAGAGACAATATTTCAGTACCCATAGATCAAACTTTGAAAAGATGATACTTATAAGCTGATTTTGTTTTCAGCTTAATGCAAAAAATTAGCCCATTAACAGGTCTACTAGAAGTAATGCTCATCTTTTACCAAAACATGTCTTGGTTCTTCACTTTCTCAAGTTGGAGATCCAAAAACTCCTAAGAGTGGTAAGTCACATGTTAGTCAATTGAACAGTTATTGCTTCAGTTTCTATAATTGATGAAGTAATATTCCTGAACAATTTAGCCCACTGACGAGTAGCCATGAACAGCCATAGGATTCAGTTTTGCTAATTAGACCTTGTAACTTATCACAAGACTTGGCAAATCTGGAGAACAACTGTACCAATTTTTATCATGTCAAAGATCAGCATTAGTTTCTGTTATGTCACCTAGTAATGCAGCTAGAGGAGTCTTAGATGAGTTGCAGAACACCAGGGATAAATCAGCAAGGATCTGTCTTATATACCATTTAAGGTGATACAGGGTCATGAATATAAGTGGCTGAAGTGGATCCATTAATTTTTTTTTTAAATTTTGTGAAACCAGTAAACAGTTTTAAACCTAACTCGCAGTGATTATTATAATAGCGTTTCAATGAAATTTGAGAACAACAAAACTCTTTTTGATTGGGTTCAGTACTGCTAAGAAAAGAAAATTTTTATTTTTATCTATTCAGGCTTCAAAAATAGCTTAGCTAGTGTACATTTTTATGTTATATATATATATATATATATATATATATATATATATATATATATATATATATATATATATATATATATATATATATATATATATATATATATATATATATATATATATATATATATATATATATATATATATATATATATATATAATTTTATTATGTTATATATACATTTAGTTTCAGGTATGGCTTGATTCAAAATTCCCAAGTACTTTAAAAATGTCAAGTCCTGCATACATTAGTGATTGACTTTTTGCTTTTTTTCAGAGGCCAATGAAGAAAAACAATAGAAACAAGAAAAATGATGAGAATACCGGTGAGTACTGTCAAAACAAAGAAGTTAAAAAGCCAGAAACATTACCCAATGACTCACCATTAAAACGAAGTGTGCCATGCCTAAATTTGAATGGCCTGAGTAACAGCCCAAAACGCTCAAAAGAAGCTACTGCATCATCAGTATACTGCCCAATGTGTAGCTTTTTTAGTGCTGAACCAGATATAGTGGAACAGCATATCAACATCTTCCATTTTGAAAGTCCAGAGATTGTTATTCAAGACTCTGACTCAGAACCAATTTTAACTTGTCCTATATGTGAAAAATCATTTGAAAACGTTGCGTTGCTTCAGTTACATGTTGATAGTGACCATTCTAGTTTTTTTTCTGACTCAATTGAACAAATTAATGTGTGTCCAGTGTGTCAGCTAAATCATTTTAGTGATTCTGATCAGCTAGCAGTGCATGTAGAGCAGCATTTTTCCAACGTTTCCCCATGTACTCCTGTTACACCTGGCAATGTTGATTACTTTTTAGCTAAGGAATTCCAGATTTATGAAAGAGAGAAACAATATGAAAGGGAGAGAAAAGAATTTCATGCACTCCAAAATCAATATGGTATGGATAACAAAGGGAATTACAAGATTCAAAGTGAAAATAATATGGCAAAAGCAGTTGAATTAGGTGCAATGTCAGTTGCAGAATACCAAGAAATGAAAGTGACCATAGGCCTGTCTGAAAGACTTGGGATAGATGACGGACATTCTTGTACTAAAAGAATATGTTTTGTGATAAATTCCTTTAATGAAAAAGCAAAAAACAATTCAACATGGGTAACATATCTTGCAAACGAAACTAGTCATTTTGCAACAACCTATGGAGATACAGGCTGGGGCTGTGGCTATAGAAATATTCAAATGTTGTTAACGTGTCTTGTGAATAATCCTGATTATAAAAGCTGTGTTGAAGGGCTATGTCAAGTGTCTAGGCAAGACAGTCAAGAGAATTGGCTTTTCTCATCTAACCATGAAGGAATTGATATCCCCTCAGTATCAAGAATACAGTCATTTATTGAAAAAGCTTGGAAGGCAGGTTTTGATTTGCCAGGTAATTGAGCATTTATTCAAGGTATATGAAATAATATCCAATCAGAGTTGCCACTGAGAACTAAATTATCTTAAATCGCACTTGCTAGCGATATGGACGAGTCAGGTGTACGCCAGTTAGTGATAATAGGGCTGCGGGACATCTGATAAAACATCCTAAGGTTCATTTACAAATATCTCCAGGTTTGAAAAAAAAATGAAATCCTCAAAAATTGAAAAATATGTTATAGAGTGGCAGCTCTGTGCAGTAGTATGTTGCTTATTCAAAGAGTTCCAAGTAAATACTTCATTACCTGCTCAAATGACTAACTTAGAAAATTCTATGCACTACAAATATATGGTACAAAAAATTAAAGCCTTTTCATTCAGCTGTAATTAACTGTAATTATTATTTTGTTGGATAGGTCTTTGTAACAGGTTTATTAACACTTGTTGAATATATGGTATATGCTCCCTGTAAAGCATGCCATTTTGCAACAATCTTCCACTAAAAAGACAAGATACTTATGTAATCGAATTCACTAGTTTGACATCTAACCTTTCACTGAGCCAGATATGCTTTATCTTCAAGAATAATGTAAGTTACTGATTCAGTAGAAGTATATTTGTTATTTTTGTATGTTGTTGCAACCTTTTTAATGTACCCTATTTTTCAATTTAAACAAAACTGCAAAGTAAATTCCAAAAACTTTGTTCAATAAATTAATTTCATAAAGGAGAAAGCTGAATCTCAGCTACAACATTATGGAAAAAGTGTTTATCTTATGTTGAAAAATTAGAATGATAGAATCACAGAAAAATAAGATAGGATGAACTGGGGTAAGTGCAACACAGGGGTTCTTCTTCTTTCTTCTTCTTCTATTTAACAGCAGGCGGGCTTTTCAGTAACACTATTTAGCTCTTTTCCTTTTGCTTCACTCTGTGGGCTACAGAGCTACTGGCTTGATTGCCTCATATTTATTAGATATATTCAGATATCTTTCAGCAGATCTTTCGACTCTAGGAGTTCAAATATAAGATGATAGATGTCGATTTCTGTGCTCTGTGTGCAGGTATAGTTGGCTAGGCTCTTGACTGATAGTGGGATTTTGTGGTGTTTGAAGTATTCTAACAGTTTAGAAAGCAAGGTATGTTGTGCAGACGTCAGCATATTACATTCAAATAGGCAATGGTCAATTGTTTCGTTATTCATATTACAATGCCTGCAAAGAGGGGACAGGGGAATTGAACCACTTGAATTAGAAATCTTATATGAGAATGCAAGGAAATTTAGTCCATTTGTTCCAGAACGAATTCTATGATAAATTTTAGAAAGATGCTTATTGGGAAAGGGGGAAAGGATAGGATTAATCTTATTAAAATTAATATCTGATAGCCTCCATCGGTAAATATCTCTAATTGGGATTGGTCTCCCACTTGGCTGGTCAATATTTATAGCATTTTTTGCTATTTCATCCACCTGATGATTACCACTTATGCCAGAGTGGCTAGGAATATACTGAAAGTAAGTCTTTACGCCACTTGAAGCAAGATTATCAATAATACTGAGACAATGATAAGTGTCAATGTCTAACTTATATTGAGGAGCTGAGGCCAGCAACTCAAGGCTTGATAAAGAGTCGGAATAGATGATAATATTATTCAATTTTTCAATCAAAGATTGTTTTTGCTTAAGGTTTTCTAATGCCATGATTATGGCATTTAACTCAGCAGACATTATAGATAAATTATTAAATAATCTCTCGCCCATTGCAATTTTCAGGTGAGGAAGGAAAACACCACTTGCAACCTTCTCATTCATTTTTGACCCATCAACAAACATTTGGAAGTGATTTTTAGAGGTAATTGTATTAAGTTCTGCAAATTTTTTCTGAACAAAAGCAATGGGGGTTAAATCTTTATTCCATTTTGAAAATTCAGTATTTATTATGGGAAATGACCAATTCCATGGAGGGGATTGGGGGAAAGTAGGTGCAATAGACTTTGCTGGTACAGGGAACTTCTTTTGAATATTGGCATACTCATCTGCAATACCTCTATACATGGCTGGATTTCTTAACCAATTATGTAATGTGTGTGAGCTATTTGATTCAATTTTTGTAAGATGTTTTATCAAGAGAAAGCTACGTCTATCCCTTATTGTTGTTAATCCACTCTCCATAAGCAGAAACTTGGTGCTTGTGGGTTTCCTAAGACCAAATATGAGACGTACTATATCATTTTGTGTTGTTTCAATTTTTTGCATCTGGGTCTTTGCACATGCACCATATACAATGAGCCCATAGTCAATATGGGGTCTTATATGTGATTTATAAAACTGGAGTAAGGTTTTCTCCTTACAACCCCAGGGTGTGGAAAGAAGTCTTTTAAGTATATTTGCTTTTCTATAGCATTTTTTTATTGTGTTTGAAATGTGGAGGTGGAAATTAAGTTTTTGGTCAAGCATGAGACCTAGGTAATTAATATTATTATCTTCTGGAATAGTTGTTTTATTTAGAGTTAGTTTTGCATTAACATGGTTTCGCTTCCTGTGAAATTGTATTATTTTTGACTTGTTGGGTGCAATGGGTAAATCTGAATGTTGAGAGAATTTTTTCAAACTGGAAAAGTGACTTTTTCAGATTTGACTGTGCTATCTGAAAGGTGTTGCCAGATGACCATAGCACCAGATCATCAGCATATTGTAGATTCGTGTGGGGTAGGTTCATGTCCCAGAGATATAGGGCAAATAGGAGGCATCTGAGGACTGCTCACTGAGGTAGGCCTTTTGATATTGTCTTTTGGGGTGAAGAGGCTGAACCAACACAAACAATGAAACTTCGCACTTCTATGAAGGATTTAATAAAGGATACTAGCTTGGGAGGTACTCCAAGGTTTGCAAGTTTATTTAAAAGGATTTGGTGGTTCACATTGTCATATGCTCCTTCAAAATCAAGGAAAGCTGCCTCTAGGATATTATTTTTTGAGAAAGATTCATTTATTGCATATGTTAGCAAAATGAAAGCATCTGCTGAGGAGTGGTATTTCCTGAATCCAGTTTGAGTGTGTGGGATCATGTTATTTTTCTCAACAAACCAGAGGAGTCTGTGATAAATCATTTTCTCCATTATTTTCCCCATCACAGGTGTAATCATTATGGGCCTATAAGACTCAGGGTTATCTTTTGGTTTATTTTTCCTTAGGATTGGTAGGAGGGACGAACATTTCCATATATTGGGGAACCTAGACGATGCCCAAGCGTGATTATAACAATTTAGCAGTTCTTGTTTGTATGAAGGTGTGAGATTCTTTATCCATGTAGGGTGTATATTGTCATAGCTGCTGCTAGTTTTGGACCTAATATGATGTATTGCATTATTCAATTCCTGGATTGAAAAAGGATTAGTTATGTACTCGGATCCTGGGCGTGGTTGGTAACTAGGGTTCATAGGAATTGTGGACAGATTGCTTTGATTGTTTGATGTTAGCTTATTAACAAAAAGAGTTGCAAATAGGTTAGCCTTTTCAATATCATTGTCATAATGGGTATTTATATGTATAAGCTCATACAGGAGTGGGTTGGGAGAAGTCTTTTTCCCACATATGTGGCTTATGACTTTATGTATAATTGGCTCATGCGTTTCTCTGGAGAGATTATTTCCAAAATTATTCCAGTATTTATATTTAGAATCTATTATAGTTTGTTTTTAGATTAGATCCTGCTTGTAATTTTTTTGAATATGTAGTAGGTGATGGTTTTTTTATGAATTGTGTCATAGCTGCCTTTTTTATCTTCCATTTATTTAGGCACTCATTTGTCCACCATGCTTTAGGAATTTGTTTAGGGAATGTTTTCTTAGGTGTTGTCCTGGGGATAGCAGGATTAGCTGTATTTATTAGTAAAGATGTCAAGGCTTCAGCATGTGTGTCAACTGTTGTTTTAGAAATGCATGAACTTTGGGCGAAACTTGTAATTTCATCATTTAGCTTATTTTGGAAAATAGACCAATTTACTTTAGTGTTGATATAATTGGAGGTATGAGATGAAGTTTCAGCAGGTTCATTTAGGGAGCAAACTATAGCAAAGTGGTCTGTACACAGACTATCAATTTTATTTATGTAAATTTTGTTAAAAAAATTTAAAGACACAATTTGTAGGTCAATTGTGGAGAATTTGGCACTGTTGGGGTTAAAATATGTATCTAGGTTTGGAGGGGTAGCAACAGCTAATTCATTATTATTTGAAGTCATATGCTCAATAAATTTACCAGCTTTATTTGCTGGTTTATTCCCCCACAAAAGGCTGTGGGCATTGAAATCACCACAAATAATGATGTTTTTTAACATATTAGAATTATTTATATAATTAAAGAGATCCTTGGCATCTGAAGTTTGGCCATTAGGGTTATAAAAGCTTATTATGTAGGTTTTTAAATTATTCAGCCAAACACTTATACCAATTACATCAACGTCATTTTCAAAATCTGGAAAATTGATGCCACAAAATTTTATATTATTATTAACTAATAAAGCTACACCACCTCCTTTTCTCTCTGAAGATCTATCCTTTCTCAGGATAGTGTATCCCAGAGACTTAATTTGTTGATTTTGGGTTAAATGAGTTTCCTGGAGGCAAGCAATATTAATGGAATTATTATTCATAAATGATATTAGTTCATTTAGCTTATTTTCTGTGAGTGATCTTACATTCCATTGGAGTATTGATAAATGTTGTGTTGTTGATTTATTCTTCATATGACTGTGTATCAATGTTCAGCTTTGTTAAAAGTAAAGCAAGATCTTTTTTTGCTTGAATGAGCATATCATCTGGGATGTAGATTTTTGCCAATTCTGCAATAATTTTTTTTTTGTGTAGTTTATGTATGTTCATTGCCTGAAATGCATTACAGTTTAGAATGAATAATAAAATATTTGGGGATTGCATTTTTGGTAGTGCATCCTGTTTGGTGGTTAAGGGATTGATTCCTGGTAGTGTTTCTGGTTTGTTTCTTCTTGGGAGGGAGGGCCAGGCTGGCCTCATCTCACTGGAAAACAAGGCTTGCTGGCGTGGTGATTCCTTCTGCTCGGGATTTGAGCTAGGGGGCTTAGAAGATGTTGTTTTATATGGGGTGCTTGATGCATTTGGGGCATTTGACTTGGGGGTTTGGTTGGTTTCATTACAGGCTTTATTCGGTATTGTTGGGCAGCATTTGCTTCCATTGCTGCAAAGGGGTATGGGATGGCCTTCTCTGTTGATATTTGGAGTGTTAGAGCTCTTTTCTTGTATTTTCTTGCATAATGATTTATTTGTAGATTCATGAGGGCCTTTGCAATTGATGCATGTAGGCTGAGTGTTGTTGCAAGTTGTCAGTTCTTTAGGATGGAAAGATTTACAATTACTACACTCTTGGAGAATTTCATTGCATTTGTTTGTCGTGTGTCCCAGTTTGAAACACTTCTGACACTGAATAGGCTTAGGTTTGTATTCCTTGTGTGGTTTGATTTGCCCAAATAGGAATAATTTTTCTGGGATATCAATTTTATCATTTAGTGTGAATAAGAAGGATCTACTAGTTTTTAGGCCAGTAGAGTTAGGTTTTCCAAGTTGGGTAACATCCTCAACTGGGATTGTGTTTCCAGCCCTATCTGAGAGGCCTTCTTTTAACTCCTGAGTAGATATCTCTGGGGGAACATTGTAAACTACAATTTTTGTTGGTGATTGTTTTGGGTTCCAATTAGATTCAATAATTGGGGTATTCAGAAGGGATTTAAGGTTAATTATTGTATCTGCTGATTTCTGATCTTCTACAGCTATAAGCAGAGATCCATCACGGTTAATGTTAAGAGAGAACATTGATTTTAGCAATTTAAAAATTGCAACTCTTATTGCAGTGATCATTTTTATTTCAAAGGGGGTAGTGGGAGTAATTTTAAGGTCAATTCGTAAGTTTTTGGAGGGAGGATCTTGGGCAGGGAGAGGGGAAATGCTTTTAATTGGGGAGATTTTTTTCCTTTTTTAGAGCTTCTAGAGAGGACCTCTTGAAACCCATTATCATCATTTATGGTTGCATTAGGACCTACAGTTATCATTGTCTTATTCTCCGAATCGGAGCCATCATTAGAACTTTCAGATAATGTGCTTGACCAGCCAGGATGGGTATCTTTCACTATGGAATTTGATTTGGGATCTGGGGGGACGTTTTTTTTGGAGGACTTCTGAACATTGCCTATTGGAAAAAGCTTTAAACACAAATATAAAACTAAAATAAGAAGGGAAAATAGATGATATCAAACCGTCTGCACTATACTATGGGAAGGATAAACACCACAGTATAGCCCTGAGGATGACTTGAGCAGGATATGTTTGGTACAACTACTGATTAGAAGCGATAATAATCAAGAAAATATATTTCGATTTTCTTGTACGGTTGCTGTTTTCTTGTACGCTGAAAGTGGAAGTGGGGTTACTCCAACAGGGGTGTAACTCCAACACCCCTGTCTTATCTTCTTCTTCTTCTTCTAATTCACAGCAGGCGGGCTATTCAGTTGGTACTATTTAGCCCTCTTCTTTTTGCTTCACTCTGTGGGCTACAGAGCTACTGTCTTGGTTGTCTCTTATTTATTAGATATTCTCAGATATCTTTCAGTAGATCTTTTGACTCAAGGAGTTCAAATATAAGATGATAGATATCGATTTCTGTGCTCTGTGTGCAGGTATGGCTCTTATATGGCTCAGTGATCAATCAATCTTCTTCTTCTTCTATTTAACAGCAGGCAGGTTTTTCAGTAGTACTATTTAGCCCTTTTCCTTTTGCTTTGCTCTGTGGTCTACAGGGCTACTGGCTTGATTGCCTCATATTTATTAGATATTTTCATATATCTTTCAGTTGATATTTCGACTCTAGGAGTTCAATTATGAGATGGTAGATGTCGATTTCTATGCTCTGTGTGCAGGTATAGTTGGCTAGGCTCTTGGCTGATAGTGAGATTTTGTGGTGTTTGAAGCATTTTAACACTTTACAAAGCAAGGTATGTTGGGCAGACGTCAGCATATTACATTCAAATAGGCAATTGGTCAATTGTTTCATTATTCATATTACAATGCCTGCAAAGAGGGGACAGGGGAAATGAACCACTTGAATTAGAAAACTTATACGAGAATGCAAGAAAATTTAGTCCATTTCTTCCAGAACGAATTCTATGGTAAATTTTAGAAAAATACTTATTGGGAAAGGGGGAAAGGATAGGATTATTCTTTTTAAAATTAATATCTGATAGCCTCCATTGGTAAACATCTCTAATTGGGATTGGTCTCCCACTTGGCTGGTCAATATTTATAGCATTTTTTGCTATTTCATCAACCTGATGATTACAACTTATCCCAGAGCGGCTAGGAATACACTGAAAATAAGTTCTTATGCCACTTGAAGCAAGTTTATCTATAATACTGAGACAATGATAAGTGTCAAAGTCCAACTTATACTGAGAAGCTGAGGCCAGCAACTCAAGGATTGATAAAGAGTCAGAGTATCCAAGTAATATAAAGTATTTGCTCTCAAATAATAAAAGATATTTAGATGACCTTCTGGTGATAAATTGTTCAAATTTTGTAGAGATTGCAAGTAAAAATATATTCACCAGAGTTAAAGCTGGAATCTAGTAATGAAAATGGACAATATGATCATTTTCGAGATTTAGAGATTATTGTGATACCTAATAATACAATAAATTTTAAAATATATAATAAAAGAGACGATTTTTATTTTGAAATATTTAATTTTTCATTTCCAAAAAGTAATATTCATTCAAATATAACATATTCATCGTATTTTTCCCAACTATTTAGATATGCAAGAATTTATACTAATTACATCGATTTTAGAAACAGATGTATGTTACTTAGCAAGAAGCTAATCGTAAGAGGTTTTTCCGCCAATAAACTTGCTTGGCAATTTAAAAAGCTTTGTTTTAAGTATAATCAGCTTTTACATAAGTATAATAAAAGTTATCAAGATATCTTGAATGATATTCTACGGTGGCTGGTTGATGGAACAGGTTTATCTTCCTGCTTGTTGAGGGTTTTATTGCGACATTTGTGGTAAAGAGTAGGGTGGAATGCTCTGAATTTAATTCTTAGAATGTGAATGAAAGTGAAATTGTTCCGGGTGGAGGACTAGTGTTATTTATTTGTTTGTATTTAAATCGGTTGAAGTTCGGCTCTCAGTGTTATTTGAAGGTTGGTCAAGAATGTTTGAAAAATTTTTTCTGGGGTTTATATTTTTAATTCTTGGATTTTTCGGATTTTTTTTATGTTTATTTCATTGGTGGCACTGTATAGGGGTACGCCAGATTATTGCATGGCGCCCTCAAATTGCCTGGGTAATGAAATTTAAGCGCCGAAACCCATTTAGGCAATGAGTTTTCATCTGACGAGCCCCGATATATGGTGATCACCTTGGGAATATAATGTTTTTGTAGATTTAAGGTGCTATAGCTTGGTTTTGGAACATTGACGTATGCTTATTGATGCTGATTTTGCTCTATTTTGGACTTGAGTTTCGGATTGTCGGATTGGTTATACTGTCTTGTCCTGGGGAACTGGATGGGTGAGTAGGGTTTAGACCTTGTTCAAGTGCTCATTTAGCTCAGTTACTAAAGTAGGAAGACAGTTTTTTTTTTTTTTTTTTTTTTTTTTTTTTTTTTTTTTTGCCAGGTGATTACCGTAATACACTATAATATTATTTGAATTTGCAATCAAACGTTGGTTTTCCTTAAGGTGTTCTAATGCCATGATTATGGCATTTAACTGATCAGACATTAAGATACATTATTACATAATCTCTCGCCCATTGCAATTTTCAGGTGAGGAAGGAATACAGCACTTGCTACCTTCTCATTCATTTTGACCCATCAACAAATATTTGGAAGTGGTTTTTATAAGTAATTGTATAAAGTTCAGCAAATTTTTTCTGGACAAAAGCAATGGGGGTTAGATCTTTATTCCACTTTGAGAAATCAGTATTTATTATGACTTAATAGACTTAATACTACAATCAACTGTAGTAAATTACAATACTTCAGCTTCTTCATTTGGCTTGGTACTTGGCAACAGTTTTCATTATTGCCGCCATTTTCAATTCCTTTTGTAGTGAAGGAATTTTGAGGAGGGTATCTTTGCTGGCCACATGTTTGGTAGTAATTTTTAATTTATAGTTTAGAAAAATTGAGAGAGGATAGAATTATTCTAAACAGCTGAAGAGATAATAGGATAGTAGAAGTATTTACTGTAATTATTAGCGTTTTATTCTCATGGAAGTCAGGAGATACAAGAGGTGTCAGACTCACCCCAGAAAGCTCCTTCCTTTGCGGTAACTCTGACAAGTCGGACTTAACCTATATGGGATAAATTTCGACACCAGGGGCAGAATTTACCCTGTGTGTACGAGTGGCTAGTCTCTTGCAGGTCTAGCCTGGATTTCAGTGAAGCATATTTCTCAACTATTCATAATGTTAACAAATCTTAATCCCAATGGTGGTTCTGCTATAAACTGTAAGCTTTACTATTATTACTGTATCAAATTGTTATCATATCCAAAAACCTAATAGTAAACAACTAGAAAATATTACAATAAATATAAACTAAGTGAATAATCAAGCAAGGTGTACCAAACATATGAACAAGGTGAAGAATTTTGGTCCCAGCCCACTTCTGATATCTTAGAATCTACATGTTTTCCCTGTCATTTTACTATTTTCACCAATGTTTTGAGCTTTTCTCAAATATATGTGATTCAAGTGAGAAGCCGCCACCACTGGTAGTCTTCTTAGGAAAAAACGTTTTGAGTTGATGGCTAACCATTAAAGACCATCCATATGCATGTAATTTAGTTACTAAGAAAGGATGAATTACAGCAGACCTTTTCTGTAACTGGTTTAGAGAGGTTTTCTTGCCTCAGGTAAAAGAAAAGGCACTTCTTATTCTTGACAGCAATGACTCCCGTTTATCCTTTGCTCTTGTGGAGCTCGCCTCAGAAAAGAATGTTACCATCCTCAAGTTGCCAGCCCATGCATCCCATGTTCTGCAGCCCCTTTACAGGGTTATTTACAAAGGGCTGAAATCATCCTATGAGCAGAAGCTTGTGAACTAGCAAACCATAGTTAAACCATGATTATGTTACCCTGCCCTTCCATTAAAAATGAAAAAGAGTAACACCAACATGAATGGGCAAATAACTTCCATAAATGATAGTGGAACTAAGATACAAATAGATTCGGATATTTTGTATAACATCTACTTCTATTGGAAATCAAAATTTAGATAAATAAAAAGGACCAGAAAACCCATAATTTAAGCATTAGAAAAAAAAATTTAATAGCAAACTATCTCTTGCATCTAAAGAAACAGACTTGTTTAGCTTTGAACTTCAAAAACCAGAATGGTATATTAAATCAAACATGGCATAAATGAATTGCCTTCTGTTACAAGCATATATTCACACTGTGTAGTTGTATGTGATGAGAAGCATTTTTCATGCTTTTTACAACATTTAGCTATTAAGACTTGTTTGTTTAGGCATGATTGTTTCTCTCTTTTTTTATGTTGTCTAAATTGTTGTCATCTTTTTGTAATCTACCTTTTTCTGTTTCCATTGATAAAATAAATTTTGATGTAAATTCAAAATATGTGGTAACTATTCAGTTGTAGTTCCTTTGACCCATAATCAAAAGTTGATTACCCATGTTTTCATCAATTTTAAGTAGTTTTTTATCTTTATTTCTTACAGAGTAGAGACACCCAGCATTACTAAAAATATTTTAACAAAAGGAAATCCAAATAAAATATGCAAGAATAATAATAATAAAAGGTTATTTTGCTTTTGATTGGTGCATTTAAGTCATTTGATTGATTGATTGATGTAATGCATAAGGGCCTGTGTGTGAGAGGATTTCTTGTAAGGGTAGGGTGTTAATAGGAAAGCCCTCTCCCCTCTGTGCAAACAAGGTATTTTGTTGATATCCCCCCAAAAACTAATGTTAGCAACACTTCCAAGAATAAACCAGTTTGTTGTGGTTAGTTTATTTTTTATTTCAGGTCCAACAAATTTAAATTGCCAAAATCCACACAGTCATATATGATAATGAAAGAGTACTTGAGATAACCAACTACACAAAGAAACAAATACTACTACTACTGATAACAACTCATTGCAGCACCAAGCCGCCTAAGGTCAACACAGTTGCGCCTGCTCCTCCATCTCAATCTGTTTAAAGTTTCTCTCTTTACCCCCTTGCAGAAGTTCCCAATTTCCTTTAAATGCTTTCTTACGAACTGTTTCAACCCCATTCGGGGACGACCTGGTTTTCATTTGGTCTTAACAGGATAGCCAAAAAGGACAATCTTTCATTCTACAGCTACAAAACTTGTCCTAGCCATCTCAACCCCCTACCATTATAGCCCTAGAAAAGATGGAACCACTTTTTTTGTATATCTTGGTATTTGAAATATGGTCAGTCAAATGGGTATCCAAAGCTATCCGGTGACAACTCCTCCTCTTCTTTGGAAGCGCACACATTTCAGAACGATACCTGACCACTGTCGTCACTGCAGCTTCCAATATTCTAATCTTGGTTCACAGACTTATTATTACAAACATTTTTCAACTAATAAAAAAATACCCTGGGCCTTGGCTACTCCACTTTTAACCTATCCACTGCATCCAGCATCTTTTTTAATAACATACCCTAGTAAATGAAGCTGTCCACTTCATATCATTACCCAACATCACCTCTTTGTCTTCATTTATTCCTTGTCGAAGCAGCTTAGTCTTCTTAACAATAATGTTCAAACCTATTCTTTTACCCTGGACTCTCAAAACCTCCAAAAAACTATTCATGTTGCTAAAATTATTACCTAGGACACACAAATATTAAAATTGATAAGGATCAGTCTAGTAGAGTTTTACTTCCCCATTTGATTCAATGCTCTCCCATTGCTTTTGACATGCCATTTATGGCAAAGTCCATCAAAATGACCTGTATAAATGGGAATAAAACGCAACCCTACTCAACTCCATTCAATACCACACTTCATCTTTAACTACAGCAATATTTTTCTTGAATATAGCACTAGTCATTTTATTATATTTACCTGGTATACCCTATTAGGATAAGACCTTCACTTAAAGCTCTTTTATTGGCTGAATCAAACGCCTGTTCATAATCTATAAAACTGAGGACTAAAGAGGACTCAGTAATCAATCTAAGAGTGACAATTTGGTTAACACATCCTCTCCCTTAACTAAAACCACACTGTTCTTTTCTTAAAACTTTATCTACAGTGTCTCTAAGTCTAAAAACTATCATTATACCTAGTAATTAGCTTCCTACAGAAACCAAGCTAATGCCTTTATAATTACCACACTCACTCTTGCCACCTTTCTTATACAGGATCGCTACAAAAAATAGGAAGTACATAACCACTATTGAAAAAAATTACCCTTGAGGTAACCACGAGTCCAGTCGAATTTGCGACTTTCCAATATACCGAAACCAATATAGAGCAATTCCAAATAGAGAAAATAACGATTTATCTTTAAAAGTAATAATTCCTAGTGCCTTGCCCCTGAAAATAAAATGAATCAATATATCCTCCCTGAACGTCCTCTAACAGAAACTGTCATAAAGTTGAAAGTAATTTATACGTAGTTGGATTCAAATCCTAACAACTCATGACATTAGTCACAATCTAACACAAAAATATGAATTAAAAACACTTCCCACTAGTCTTTAAAGCATCTGGTAGGGTACTTGTGATAACACCCCTGCCAGTGGGTTCAAATTATTGATATGTTCTTTCAAAATCACCAAAGGTACATTATCAATATTTCCCCTAAAGCCATTTTGTTTATTTGAGATTAAAATGACGGATTTTTAAAGCTCTTGCAAAATTATACTCTGCATGGATATTTCTGCATTTTATAATCTTTCCAAAAGGTCAACAGTACTAGCAGCTTATTTTTTATTACCTGTAACTTTTAGGCCAAGAGCAGCTTGGTGGCACTTTAGTCAACACTAGGAAATGGATTGGTGCTACTGAAGTGGCAACACTTTTTTCATATATAGGAATCAAGTACAGATTAATTGATTTTCATCAACCAACTGCCGAAGGGAAAATGCATCCTGTTCTTTTTGAATGGGTCTTCAACTATTTTGCAAAAAGTGAAGCTTTCAAGCCATGCCTGTATCTGCAACATCAAGGTAATTTTTCTGGATTCTTGACTCAAACATTGTAGGACACAGATTTTTACTTCAAATTTTAAAAGTAAGTTAGCTATTAAAGACACCCTGTTGAGTATTGGGGTTCAAGGGGAGGAGACACATAGGAGGCAAAGAAGGATGCCATTCCTACAAAAGGTTGTAAATAAGTAACTAAGATAAAATGATGTAATATTCCCTACAAAATAAGACTTCATGAAAGACTTAATTTTGAATATCTCCCTTCCTCCTCTACTGTCTGATGAAGTATCCACAGGATTGTTCTCTTCATCATTGGGAATATTAGCGTTGGTATCATTGCTGGCTTCAAACATACAAATAGTGAGTAAGAGCTTTACTGTTTTACTTTGGGGCACAGAAATTTGCTAATTTGGTTTGGACAAGAGGGCCAAAAGCTGGAATTTTATGTGAGGTAGACCAAAACGCAAGAAACCCCTGTTTTGTTGGATTTTTAATAATGTTTCTCTTTTTTTACAATAATAGTTTTCCAAAGTACCATAGTACTCCCCCTTCCACAACAATATACACGAATGAAGTCCCTGATTTTTCGCCATTTGTCAACATCGTAATATCCTAAAGAATTTGGAAAACAATTTACACAACCAAACCGTAGCAGCATATGGTGTATATGCATCCTTAAGTTTGGACACTGCTAGTTGCTCTTTAGTGAAGTTTCAGTCGCCTTTAAAGCTATTGAAAAGCAACATAAATAAAATATTAGACTGCACTGCCTTTCTACTTATAAATCGAACGAAAATATAGAAAAATTGGCCTGTAAGATAAAAAAAAGCATCATAGGCGATTCCTATCTAACTGAGTTTCCCATTTTAGCTCTGTTTAAAAGACATCACTGTAAAGTCATCTTCACGGTAAAGTTTTTATCACTTTTAAAAATGCTTCGTGTTCTAATTAAACGGTCCTTGTGTTTGAGGAGTCGTTCTTAAAAAATTGAGACAAACAGTCAAACTTTAGTGTAAAGAGCAAGGTATTGAGGAAGGGGGTAATCCCTTAGGTACGGAATAATATCTGTTGGTTATGAGTTTTAATTCTGCTCCTTACTTTCAGTTGAAATCACCTTGTTTTTTTTTTGTTTAATTTCTTATCGTTTTTCAAATAATGTCGGTAAATTTGGCTCACCGTAAAATACTCCCACCTACCCCGCAAAATTCTCTTCGGATAATTCCATCCTCGCTGAAAATCCCGCCCTCTCTTTAAAATTTATTTCTAATCCTTTCTTTCTACTGGAAATCCAAATCCGCTAAAAGTGTCTCCTGGATAATTCCCCGGGGACGTCTTCACATGTAAAATTGAGATGGAAAAGAGAAAATAAGACAAATAAAAAGAATTTCATATAGGAATTCTGTCAAATCTCCCCAGTGTAAAATTTCCCCAGAAAAGTTCACCCCCGGAAATTTCGATCTGCACGGAAAATTCTCCCCATGGAAACCCGCCCCAAGCACGAAATCCACACAAAGACAGACACAGAGACAAGCAAAATGTTTGTATACTTCCTTATAACAAATACCATGTGCAAACAACGGGCAAATTTTGCAACTTACAGGCCTCTCCTCTTGGGCTGTGAGGGGTCATGTTACCCCTAAAGGCATAGCTATTGGGTCTTTCAACTATGCTGAACTAAATGGCTATCTCAAAATTTTGATCGGACGACTTTGAAGAAAAAAGGACGTGGGAGGCGGGCTAACTGGTCCCCAATCTTTTGGTCACTTGAAAAGGACACTAGAACTACTAATTTCCGTTCGAGTGCACCTTTTCCCGATATTCTAGTTCCATTAGCTCGATAAGAAATATCACCCCAAAAAATAAAATAAATAAATAAAGGCGCATCCGTGACCTATCTTCTGGCAGAAAATTCAAAATTCTGCATTATTATATATAGGAGCTTGAAACTTCTACATTATGATTCTCTGATAGGCTGAATCTGATGGTGTGATTTTCATTAAGATCATTTGGGGAAGCACCCTTTTAGGGGATGTTTTCCTCCTTTTTCGAAAATTAGGCAAATTTTCTCAGGCTCGTAGATTTTGACAGGTAACACTAAACTTGACGAACCTTAAATATTTAGAATCAACATAACAATCCGATTTTTTATATGTATCTTTTGATATCGAAATTCCGTTCTTTAGAGTTTTGGTTACTATTGAGCCGAGATGCTCCTTACTAACAGTTTGTTACCACGAACAGTTGGATCATAAATCCTGAATCTGTATAAGTCATAAAAACCCCGCCCATACAATATTTGATTTTCCTGCACAAGTTACCCAGATATTGAGATAGCATAATAACTTCAAAGCAGGCTCGTAATACTGAAGCAAAAGCCATGTACTTGAAACTTAGTTTCTAATTTTGTACTTATTTGTCCAGTTATTTAATACTTGATGCTTAAGTATGAATTTGGAAGTGCTCAATAATTAAAGTGCCAAGTACAGTAAAAAAAAAAAAAAGAAGAAAAATCGTAAAATGAAGTACAAAAGAAACGGTACTTTGGCCAGTAAAACGATAGGAAAAGACAAACTAAACGACCGATATTTGGCCTGTATAAAACTAGGCATCTTCAGCGTCAAATATAGAAGAAACTAATTAAAAGCACTAAATAAATCTGAAATGATCTATAAAATCTGTTAAAAAAATTTTAATACAAAAACAATGAAAGAATAAGAAACGACCCAATGTCTATATATACACAAGTAATACTACTGTCATTAACACCACAGAGTATCATAGGCAGCGCAATAGCGCTGCCTAAGTAAAGAGCGATCTGGGCACAATGTATTATTATTTTTTTATGAGTGACTTCAGCGAACACACAAAAGCAACCGGATAAAAAATAAGAAAATGGGTTTGAAATTAATTCTTTTGTTGTGAAATAATGCTTCTGTTGGCATCCAATGCTGCAATTCTTTTTGGTCTTCCCCTGGTGATTTACTTAGTCCCCTGGTGATTTTGCAAGGCCTTAATGCAATTTTTCACTAAAGGTTCATTTTTAAGAATAATATCAAAAATTGGGTCAATATTTAAATTTCTCGTATCTGTATTTATAGAAAGATTAGAAAAAATAGGTTTTTTATTTCAATGGCTATGGCCTCCTCAAATTATACGAAATGATCAGGGTGGTGGAAAATGTGTTCTGTCAAAGCTGAAACGAAAGTTTCAGGAGGTTTTATAAATTTTAGAGCCATATCGGCCGAATTTCGATGCTCAATAAACCACTCTACAACTGTTGGTGGGTCCGACCAATGTAAAATTTTCCACAAAAACAAGGAATGCTATAAACGCCACTCTTTACATTGCCACAAGTGCGATCCTTCTCAGAATTCAGAAAGCTACTCAATGGTCTAATTAATTCAAAGCAAGTTTCAATGTTATATTTACGTAAATTCGTTTAGGTTTTTTCACCTAGGCCAGGTACATAGGGTAAAGAGATATAAATATTCGTCATTTTCGATTCTGAATACTGTGCTACGTGGTACGTCATTTATTTTATCATTATGTTTACTGCGCCTATTTCTATTATTTTATTAACGAATTTAATAGGATAACCCTTGCAAAACAAGATTAAATACAATAATTCTGAATCAATATATTCCGAAGAACAAATTCTAAAAACCCTGTCAACTAATAAAATAACAACTCCATTTAAATAGCTTTCTTAAACAAACTAAGTTTACAGTTGAATACGAAGAAAATAATAGGCTACCGTTTCTTGATATTTTGCTAGTTAAAAGAGATAACCGTTTGTTTTTCTCAATATATAACAAATCTATACATAGCAATAGATATCTAAATTTCAACTCGTGATACCCGGTTTCAGTAAAAAGAAGAGTCGTTATTTCATTAGTGAAAATGAAATCTAAATTGCTCGAATTGATTTTGTTCAAGGTTTTATTATTAATACCATATTTATGCAACATATCAAATTCCGAACAGAGAGAAAACTTGACAGATTCGGGAACAAAAAACATGTAACACATAAATTTAAATTAATCGTACCTGTACTAATATTCCACATATATATTTAAACCAAAATCTTTAATTTTCTATTTCAAACTATCCTAAAAAAAAAAAAAAAAACAATAAGTAACTCACGTTTCCAGACTCCTCAACCCATAAAAAGGAAAAACAACCGAAAATCCAAATTTTATTACCATTTGTTCAACTCGTCAACTGGGGAAAATGGACCAACTTCCCCCAAAGACGCCACACAAAAAAGGCGTACAGATTTATGTACAGGTACACACTCGTACGCATACCAATATACACATATATACATGTACACATATACACATTTATTAAATAATCTACATCCTCATTAGACATTCCTTTAATTTTTTAGTGTTGACAGGGGAGGAGATAGATTACAATTTTTAACAAACTTGTTCCATACTGTCACTAAACTATTTTCAGTGAAAGACGCGATCTCTCGGATTGGAAACTTACGCATCCATATATCCTGAAGAATTAGGAAAAAATTCACATGGAGGTTTTGGTAGTAGCGGCCGTCAAATTTGAAAAGAGAAGAAGAAGGAAAGTGGGTGAAAAATTAGTAAAGAAAATAAAATAAAGACAAATAGCACGGAGCAGCTCAAGCAAATGTAGCTTTCCTTTGAAAGTGTAGTTGTCTTTGGGAATCGATAGATTGTTAGTATTGGAATTCTCATGAACGAAAAGCAGTGTCAAATTTAACTTTTTGCCTGTTCACTTTCATGGTTTTACGTTGCAACGCTGATGAAAAGGTAGTACTGCCCTACAGCTTCAAAATTTTCAAACAGTTAAAAGAAAAATTTTAGAAATTTTTGGTTTCTATGTATAAATAGACCAAGGAGGGGTCCATGGTATTTACTTTGATGTCCTTAGTACTTTAAGTACAGATTTAAGAGCTTTTTTGGTGTTGGCATTTTTTCAATATTGAAAATACCCAGGTCAATCATTAAATCATCCGTCGGTGAAATGAGAAATTCATGCATGAGTCGAGTGTCATATCAATGCCATTGTCCTTTTTTATCTTAAGATGCCGCTACTTTAGTTCTTTATGGCATAGTAGTAACAATTGAGTTATTCACCCGTCCTTTGTGTTTCATTTTCAAGGAGTTTTAAGCTCTTTTTACCGGGAAATTTACATTTATTGGTAAATAATCTTGGTGTAGAATAAAAATTTAAACAAGAACAATTCTTGGTACTTACGTGTTATAGCGAGCACACTTTGTTCTTGATCTGTAATAAAACCGGTTTTCTATGTCCACTCGGAGATAATCACCTTAGCCTGAGTGAGATAAAGTACTATGCAGGTATATTTTTATTAAATATTTTAATATATAGAGGTGGTTAGGTTAGGTATTTTGGTTCTAGACGTTTTTAGTTCTATTACGCTATGTAAAACTCGAGAACAAACCAATTTCTTCGTTAGTTTCTTTCAGCTTAGCGCAAGACAAGACAAAGACAAGTGACAGAATAAATGAGAAATACATAATTTGGGCTATATATTTGCACTTGAGGGGGGAGGGGTAAAGTATTTAGACAGTTTGAAGTCAGAAAACACTTGTTTTTACTTTAACAAATAAAAAAGTATTAAGACTAAGGAATAAATATCAGAATATGTATATCAAACTGACAATACACTATTATTTGTTGCAAATTTTTTTCTGGTCTTGAGAAGACACGGGTGTTGTCAGCCATAATCCTTTAAATATTTGCTCATTTTGAGTTAGACTAGGTTATCTATTGCAATTTCTGTTAGTTTTGGTTTCACTTATTTATTAATGGTTATTTGTGGTTGTTTTACACTTGGAAGATAAGGAAAACTAACTCGTAGAATTTGACAACGCTTTCGTCCCTAAAAACTTAAACAATAAGAATTTGTTGGTTCCCAAAGCCAATTATGCTTTCAAAGGATAGCTAAACCTTCTTAAATTTTTTGGTGCCATATGTTTTAACTTAATTTTGATGATTGTTGGCCTACATTTTTTTTTCTTCTTCAATTTTTTGTTTTTAATTTGGCACCCCCTACTGCCAAAAATTGCAGAATATGCAGAACTTTATAAGTCTTTTCAACAAAAATTTATTTGCGGTTGTTTTTTTTTCTAAGTTTGTAAGATACCTTTGGTGTGTAAATTCCTTTTTTTCTCGTTCCTTAGCACTTTCCAACAAAACTAAAAAAAAACTCAAATAAAATTCTCAAATTTGGAAACCTTGTTTTCCACGGGGGGGGGGGGGGGTATTTTCCGTGATGGTACTTTATTCTGATATCTATTCCTTATAGTCTTAATACTTCTTTATTTGTTAAAGTCAAAAAAAGTGGAAACATTTAAAATGTATTTTGTTTTCAGTAAAGTGCAAATTATGTTCTGGTCTTGAGGAGGTGTGGGGGTTGTCAGCCCTACTCATGTTAGTTGTTGCTCGTTTTGAGTTTGAATCGGTCATTTATGGTAATTTTTGCTCGTTTTGGATTTAACTCATTTATTTATGGTGATTTGTGGTAGTTTCACGCTTGGAAAATTATTTGAACATACTTATACTCAGTTTAGTCTTAATAAGGCTCTGTACTATTCTTTGACAAACTTTTTTTGTGGAAATTTTTCTTTTATATTAATTTCTGTTCGTTTTTTAATTGATAGTCTTTTTCACGTAAAAAAAATATTTTATATATATTTTGTTTCTATTAGACTCCATAGTTTTTACTTTGAAGATTATTTGACTTTATTTCTGCTCATTTTTGGTTTAATGATGCTCTTTACTTTTCTTTAAAAAACTTCCTTTTCCCATTAACAAATACTATCACTAAGTAATTCAATAAAAAAAAAACAAGTTTTTCAACTAAAAGTAAGGAGCAACATCAAACCTTAAAACAAACTGAAATTATTACATATATGAAAGGGATTGCCTCCTCCTCAAGACCTCGCTCTTTACGTTAAAGTCGTTTTAATAGAGTTTTAAAACAAACCTTATTGTTCTGATTAAACGGCCATGTGTTTCAGGAATCGTTCTTAAAGAATTAGGACAAAAAGTCAAAACTTTAGCATAAAGAGCAAGGTCTTGTGGAAGGGGTGACTCCTTTCTTATATTTAATTAAATAAAAAAAACAAGTTTTTTTTAACTGAAAGTAAGGAGCGACATTAAAACTTAAAACGAACAGAAATTATTACGTATATGAAAGAGGCTGTCCCCTCCTCAACGCCTCGCTCTTTACGCTAAAGTTTTCATTGTTTAAAAAAAAATAGAGTTGTGAGAAAGTCAAACTTTAGCGTAAAGAGCGAGGCGTTCAGGAGGGGACAGTTGTGTATACTACACAACTACCGAAATTCCTTCCCCCTTCGGAAAAAAAAACTCAAATAAAGTTCGCAAATTCGGAAAGCCTTATTTTCCCAGGGGGGCATTTTCCGCGGGAGGGTATTTTCCTCGGAGTATTTTCCGCGGGAGGGTATCTTCCGGGGGGGGGTAAACGCCGGTCACCAGGTATTTTATATAGTGCGTTCTGGGTGGCCTGCTTTCTATATTTCTCAGTTGTAGTTTCCATGATTTTGTTACTACAGTATTATGTTTTCATCATATTTTGGTATATTTCATTAAGATTAAACTAACTTCACTTCTTTGGTGTGGTCGCTATAATACGTAATTACCCAAATCTTCATCTGAAAAAGAAAATGTAAAGCTTCAGAAATTTCTTGAATAAGACATGGGTGAGCACAGACCGTTCTATGACACCACACTTCTCTGTCAAAGTGCAAAAATAATGCTAACTTACAGCTAACTCATTGATGACATATGCTTTATAAGGATGTACTTATTTTACATGTCCATATGCAGATAATCGATGCGAGGAAAACATTTCTGTTAAAGGTTTAGGAATATAGTTCTTGATGTGTCAGGATCGTCGCATGCACAACTTGTTTCAGGGAAAAATGTAAACTTTGCAGGAGGAGGAAGAAACTGCTTTTCTAAATTTTTTCATTTGACATGAATATAAATTAGGGTTGTCATTTCAAAGGCTAATAGAAAAAAGAAGACAATTTGTAAAAAATTTAAGGAAAAACGTACGAAAAAGACCTATTTCTTAGATTTAAGCAAGAATATCAGTTATCCATCGTGCTGTTATCTTTATACCTAAGTCTCAGATTTTTTTTTTCAGCTGTACCATCCCGCGAAATTTAACGTAAACTTTATATGGAAAAAAACTTACCTAAATGCAAAAGCTTATCTAAAGTTGATCACAAGGTATGCACGGTTGCCTTAAGCACTTTGTTATGCAATAAAGGTGAAAATATCGGGTTACAAGTGGTCAAAATGGCGCTCTGTGAAATTCAAATCTAGGACTTTAATGGGGTTTTAACTAATCATCACAAACTTTTTACCGTAATAGGTACTATCGGTAAATCCGAAATAGAATAAGGGACTGTTTGGATATTTTGTTAAATACTCTGGAACATACTTGAATTTATGCTCCTTGTCACTTCCTTCTTCTATATCCCCCCTTAAGGCTTTAACGTTTCTCCTTAGGGCGGTTTGTCTTTTTGAGAATAGTTTAGCTTAAGGCTTTTGGCAATTATCTCAACAGTGGGAAAATGTCAGATGCGGTCTTTAGGTATGACAGTGACGAATTACCAATTTTTATTATTCATATCAGATAAAAAACAGGATAAACTTTTTTCGGTGATCACTAAGAATTACTTTAAGTTTATTTAAATGACCCTGTTGAATAGCCATCCTAGCCGAGTGGTTGGTGTGCTAGACTTGAGTCCTTGACCTCGCCTTGTTCTTGAGACAGGGGTAGGAGTCCTGATGTCGCTCTTTATTTGGCTTGGAACGAGGGTCAGTGGCGTGACTGTAAGCTCAGCTAGAGTCGAACCAGCTCTAAATGAGTACCTGGAGAAATTTGGGGAAGGTAAACAGGAAGGGTGTGCGAAAGCAAAGGATAGCTGGCCGCCAGCAACCCCTTATTGCACTTCCTGGTCGAAGGATCATGAAACGGAGATCAGCACTGCCGGTAGAAAAATAAACTAGAAAACGGTAGAAAATTGTAAAATCTAGTGCCCTACTCGCAAACTGAATTCACACAATTGTATTTGATCATTTTTCAGGTCATAGTCGAACTATAGTTGGAGCGGAGAAAAGCTTAAAAAATGGAGCCATTCGTCTTCTAGTATTAGATCCCGGTCATTCGAAGGAAAGAATGGAGAAAATTATCTCTCAGGGACCTGATGGATTAAAACACATTCGACGCTATCTTACCTCATTGCAGGCAGAGCAGTACCAAATTCTGGTGATAGATGGGGTCATTGACAACGATGGAGAATATCAGGTTAATTTTAGCGTCTTTCTCTCTCTGAAGTATGGATACTAAAGAACGAAAAAGATGATATTAAGAGATGTATTCTGGAGAAGGGGCTTTGCGTCTGATCCACACACCCCCTCTCTGAAATAAATCGATATGTTTGTGTCATGGTATATGCTAGACCTTTTCGAAGCTATTGTTAACAACAAGGGGCGCAGCTCAAGCGTTTTTATTGGAAGGCCAGAGGGGTCTACATTCGGAGAGTCAAGGGGTATGGGCTACATAATAATTTTTTCTTCGAATTATTGGGGGGCAACTGCAACCCCCCCCCCCGAAACGCCGCCACTGTTAACGTGATGTACAAAAAATTATTCATTTTAATTTGTCAAAGATATGGCAATAAATATTGTGATAGCAATAGCTCTATTCCAACACTTAGCCTCCTAAATAAGTCGTAGTTCATTTTGTATGGACTACAGTCGTTTTCTAGTTAGCAAAGTTTGATTTTGAGAAAAATAAATAGGCCTAGGAGAAGCCTCTTAATTAATGAGAGGTGTTATTATGCTTAATGAGATGAGAACCACTAATGAGAAGTAATTTATTAATGAGAAATATTAGTAATAATTAATGAGATTTATTGAGAAATATCAGAAACTATTGTCTTAAGTGTTACCAGGTATATACACGGGGGGGGGGAGGAGGGAAAGGTGCTTCAGTAAAAAAAATTGTATCAAAAAATAAACGGTCTGTTGCGGAATAGCTAATAGAAAGAATTAGTAAAGTAGCCGTTGTAAAGGATGTATCTGATCAGCGATAAATGTTTCAAATAATAAAATGCTTGAAATTTGGTGGTAGTTGGTAAAGTGGAAAATGTAAATGAATTTGAATGGAAGAGGGACATTGGGAACTCTGTTGCCCTCTTAGGGCAAATTATAGACAAGACAAGTTTGGAGTAGTAGTAGCTGCAGTTCTTTTGCTCTCCGATTTAATCCTGTAAGGTCAGGAACCTTGTTGGAGACAAATCAAAATAATTTTTCTTCTTTACTTGAAAGAATTTTCTTGTTAGTGCAATTTACCTTTTGTAGCCAATTTTTGTCTTTCTGCTTGCATTGTATCTTTTAAAATTCTTTTATCCCTAGTACCATTCTGCTCTGTTCCTTGCATTATTACTCTCGCTTTCTAGACATTCCTTTGACGATCCTAAAGTAGGCAATTTTAGTTTCATTTTTTTTTTTTTTTTTACCAATTAATTCTGAAGGCATTAGTACTTAGCTAGTTAGGTCATCCTGGTGGTGAAGTTTTTGTTATGCTTGTGTTCTTTGTGTCTATTATTTTTCTTTTTATTTGCTCTGATGTTATCTTGGCGTATCACTTGTTTGTTCTTTTTCTTCCATTTACTATTTAACGGTATTTTCTAAGAACATAAAAACTTCTAACGACAAGAATACTTGTTAGTTTATTTTTTAAACATAGTTTTTATATTCTTTCCACAAATTGGTTGCAAACGCGTATAAAATTTTTTGGAATAGATGTACGGCTTATTAATAAAATTCCCAACATTCAATTAGTCACAAGTATGAATAGATCTGGATTTTGAGAATATTACCTTGAACATGCAACCAACACTGAAGGTTAAAATTACTAGTCTGTTAATTCAAATACATATATATTTTTTTTTATTCTAGGGAGGGGAAAAAAATAAACCATGTCTTCTTTCTTTGTTAATTTTTTCTGGGTTTGACACAATAGAACCCCACATATAATTCAGCTTCATACTTTTCCCAGAAATTTATTTTAAAAACTAAAGAATTACCTGATTGATAAGTGACATCCAACCCCCACCCCTGCAAGGCCGAAAATACGTAGAAAATCTGCATTGTTTATCTATAAAAAACACAGGTTACTATACTGGCTAAAAAAAATCTTGAGCCTTTGCTCCTCCCCCTGGGAAAATAAAGGAAATAAAAATAATGTATTGTTTATCTATGAAAAACACAGGCTACTATACTGGCTAAAAAAACCTTGAGCCTTTGCTCCCCCCTCCCCTGGGAAAATAAAAATAATGTATTGTTTATCTATGAAAAACACAGGTTACTATACTGGCTAAAAAAACCTTGAGCCTTTGCTCCCCCCTTCCCTGGGAAAATAAAAATTATGTATTGTTTATCTATGAAAAACACAGGCTACTATACTGGTTAAAAAAAACCTTGAGCCTTTGCTCCCCCCTCCCCTGGGAAAATAAAAATAATGTATTGTTTATCTATGAAAAACACAGGTTACTATACTGGCTAAAAAAAAAAACTTTGAGCCTTTGCTCCTCCTCCGGGGGAAGTTAAGGAATTAGATAAGGAATTAAAAATAATTCATTGTTTATCTATCACAGGTGACTATTATTGTTAAAAAAAAAAGCTTGAGCATTTGCTCCTCCTCCTGAGAAAGCTAAATGAAATCAAGGAAATAAATAAAGAAATGAAAGTAATGGATTGTTTATCTATGAGCAACACAGGTTACTGGTTAAAAAAACATCTTTTAACAGACTACTCTGGTTAAAGAAAAAAATCTTGAGCTTTTGCTCCTCCCCCTTCTTAGGAAAATTTTTACAGACTTGATCTGTCCTCTGGAAAAATGATGCGGGCTTTATTGTTTATTGTAAGAGATTCAAATTTCAAATTCATTTAATTCAAAACAAGACATAGGTCTCGTGGGCAAAGCCCAAATATGATGTCTCTTAGTCATAATTAGCAAAATAAAGTTGTCTGATAAAACTTCGTCAGGATAAATAAACTAAAGGATAAAAACACTTGAGATTGAGAATAAAATTAATCGTTTAAAGTTTAGAATAAATCATGCGATAAATCTTTTTTTTGTGTTTCTCCATTTTATTCAAATGTGTTTCACGGAGAAAATTATACCGATAACATTTGCTACGCGTAAAATGGTAAATTTCTTGGAGTTAAATTGAGAAATTTGGAAGGCAATCTTAAAAGTCCGAGTACTAGGTTTAATGTACATTGGAAAATGGAAATCTAATGTACAATTATATTTTTTAATAAAGCTTGATACAGAGGCGGTTTTATGGAAGGGATAGAAGGTGGACTTGTCTCGGGCGCAGAAACTTTAGGGGCGCAACATTTCAAATAAATGATCCAACGGTTATAATCATTTTGTAATTTTGCAAATTTCGTTTTTATTGAAATGAAGCAGAGGAATAAATAAAAATAATGAGACAATTAAAAATTAATTGATGAAGCAAAAACAAATGAAAAAATAAAAAATAATGAACTAATAATAATTTAAATAATTTAGTAATTTAAATAATAGATTAAAAAATAATTAAACATCAAATTATTAATTAATTTATAAATTGAAAATAATTTTGTTAATAAATAAAATGTTTGTTTTTTAAATTAGGCCTGGAAATTTTGTGGGACACAGGGATGTGGGGGGGGGGCGCTAATGAAGGTTTTGCCCCGGACGTAAGAGAGGTCAGAACCGCCACTGGCTTGATAGTGGAGTCGTTTTAAGATATTGGGAATATTTTCTCGGTTCTAATGCCATTTTTAGATGTATGAGCTTCTCAAGCTTATGGCTTGCTGTTTTTTTTCTTTTTTCTTTACTTTGTGTGTGCATAATGTACAAAGGTAATTCTAAAAGACTATAGACACTAAATTACTTTTAAAACTTCTCAACTTTTAACAACCTTTTCTTTAATACTCTTGTTCTCTTTTTTAGTCTTGATATATTTTTTTTCTTCTTTAATTCTCCTCTTTACCGAAAGTGTACGGTATTGTTATATTTGTCACGGTATTTTTACGTGCTCTTTAACAATGGATTTCTTTTCTATAGTCCAGGAATAGAACGGTTTGACCTGCATCAAATTGCAATAGGAATGATTCTTTCACTACCCGACTCAGAAAAATGCGCTGATTCCAAATATGCAAAGTTTGTTCATCTAGCTGTTTCAAAAATATGTTTTTTGAGGTTGAGTTTGATTTTGAGGAGATGAAATTCGTGTTTCCATATAAAGGCGTAGCAGCGCCTTTATCACGCTTATTTGAACGTAAAATTAAAACTTACAGTAATCTTTTTAGGTCGAACGATGAATATGTAGCAAACTACTTTTAAACTTTAAATTGTTAATATGAATTGTATCATTTGCAAAGAAGAAATAGTGGAAGAGTCGGGAAAGGTCATCATGGAACAGAAAGAAACAGACTCGGTGAATGAAGCTAGTCAATCAAGGAAGCGTGAAGGTGTCACCGCTGTTACTGGGGCTGTCCATAAGTCATGGAGGTCTAACTTCACAAACAAGAAATCTATTGTACTTGTCATATCACAGTACTATTGTAACAGTACTTGTCATAGTTGTCGCAGGTAAAGCAAAGTCATAGGCGAGAGTCTTCCCGTTGATCTAGAAACTTCAACTTCAAATCTGATCGTCTCTTTTGCTCTACGTGAAATATCTTTGACAGAACAAAGAAGAAAGAAGACCGTTTCATCAAGGTTAGAACGAGAGATTCTGAAAATACACTAAGAGAGGTTTGTGGAACGAGAAATGATGTCTGGTCAAGAGCAGTGATGACTAGAATTCTTGCTGCCACTGCCGATCTACTCACTACTGATGTGGTTTACCATAAATCCTGCTGCTCAAACTTTAAACTTTCAAACTTTCTTTCTAAACTTTCTAATAAAAATTTCTGTAATATCCCCAACAAGTATAGCGGAATTCCTTCACAGTCTGTAAAATAAAAATTTGAACGCGACAACCATGACACTAGCAAGTTCCTTTGTTTTCTTGCGGAGAATACCCCTTTCGCAGAAGACCCAACATTGCGAAACATTACTTCTGGAGTTACGGCTGATGAAAAAGTCAACGTCGACACAGCTAGATCCGTCGGACAAAAAATCATGGATAGCATGACATAGGAAAACGTCAACACGTACACATTCAAGAAAAGGTTTATGGCTGTAACGCTTGCTAATAAAGCTGCACCAGTTATTGACAGACAGTCATCTGCCGTTGATTCAGCATTGATGTTTGAACAGCTGATGACAGTTGCTGGAAATAGTGAAGACGATTTGGATTTGTACTTTAAGTATGTGTTCACGGTCTCCGTCACTTTTTGAAGCAGACGGACTTCCGCGATTACACGATAAGCCTGCCCTCGCCAATACGATTTGGCGTCTAGTTACAGAGCAGCAGCTGAAAACTGAAGACTTCTTTGACTTCGTCAAAGATTTGAGTGAGAAACATATAGTTCTCGATGGTGGGGCACTGCTTCAGCAAATTTTTTGGAAAAAAAATTCAACTTATGATAGTATCGGCCAGAAGTACGTTGACTAAGTTGCACGGAAATTCAGGGCGCTAAGGACGTCGGGGGTTTCCGACGGATACGACCAAGCACCTTCAATGAAAGACATCACTCATTTGAGATGGAAAGGGAAACGATCGTACCCACAGATCAATTTTAGCAAGAATGAGGTCTGTTGTATAAAGAAAGAAGTTTTCCTACGCAACTTGAAGAATAAGCAAGCAATCACAGCCATGACCACTGAGTACCTGACCAAATCTGGGTGTTAGGTATACCAAGCAGAAGATGACACTGGTCTTCTCATTGATCTAACTGCAGTTCGTTTCGTTTTTTGTTACCATACGGAAAGTTGACGAGCCATCTTTTTATTCCAGTATCTAAAGAGAGTATTATTTATTTAGTGTTGAGTCTATAAACCCACACACGAGTTATCCTCTCTGTGGGTCATTAATTTGATAGTTAAGGTTAAGTAATTTTATAAAACATTTTTGATTGATTAATACAAAACTTGAGCTTTTCTTATGCCTAATGTCCTGGTTGGATACGGCACAGATATGCTTATACTCATATGTTATCACGCACAGACAGGTAGCCCGGCGATCTACTTTTACTCTGAACCTCGAGCTGGAATCTCAAAGAATAGAATTTGGCATTTAATGAAATTCGAACTTGGACCTTGCATATGCAGCGCAATCTGTGTGTACAAGCCTTCCTTGGGTGTCATTCAACTTCTCGTGTCTATGGCTTTGAGAAGTCAGTGGGACTACAGCTTCTGATAAAAAAAAAAACGAGTTTTGCAAATCCGCTAAAGTTTTAATGGACCCACTATCCACCAAGCATCACATTTCAGCAGCTGAGGAAAACGCAATGATGCTTTTGTTTAAGTGTCCAGGCTCAATTTCAACCCTCAATCAATTGCGTCATCTCAAATTCATCGAGAAAGTTACAGCATCTGCTTCATATGTTAAGTCTAAAGTTCTCCCAAGAACCAAGAGTCAGGCAGTGGAAGAATCGTTTCTATTGCAATTTGTTCTGGGTTACGCCCTTATTTTCACACACTTCCTTGACTAATATGCCAAATTTAAATTTTGTAATGTTGCATTTCTCCTCTGTAAATTTTCGTATCCATTATAAAACAGGATCGGATCTTTACGAGGCGTAATAAGTCTAGCTATTTTTTTCTTTTGTTTAAGAATTACTTTCTGATTCGTACAGTTCGAACTAGTTATAAAATAACGGTGAATTATTGACCCTAGACAAGGTTAAAAGCATTAGAGAATTGTTTTAAATTAGCCCCCTTCCATGTTCTGCCTCGCCACAATCATCAGTAATTGAATAATATTTAAAAAACAGTTTAAAATTTTAATGCAAGGGATGTGAAGAAATCTTATTTTCTTCGAAGAATAAGTAATTTTTTTTTACGTTTAAAAACGCTTAAAATTTGTCCTTGGTAACATGAAATAATCATACAAGTCGTGTAAACAGAGATGATGGTGATAGAAAACAGTGACTAATAGGAATTCATCCGCGTGGTGACGCTGTTTGGAGACCAATCTCTTAGAACTCTACTGTCGAAAATATTAGTAAAAAAAAAAAACTTGGAGAAGATCCCTCATCTTCCAAAATTGACCTCTTTCATTCATTGATATATATTTTTGTCACAACACGATTGTCTAACCTGACTGTGAATTCTCCTTTTTTTGTACTTTAGTTCTAGTGTTTTTTCTTATTTTTTGTTAAGTTTTAACAATTACTTGATGAGGTTAAGTCACTTTGTAAACTCTATTCTTTTTTCAGAGGAGCAAGAATATAAGGTCTACAAGAATTCCTTGAGCATATCCATCCAGTTCATCTTTTTGGTTCTTAGCCGAAATTTCCTGCCGTCTTCTGACCATCTTTTTAAAAGAGTTTTCTAGGGTAGCTACGCGTCATGATTAGTTTCTAGGGTAGGTAGGACATTGTCGGCATGATGGAACCGAAACTTGGGTGTAGAAATTTAGTACTTCCATTTATGTTCTGCCAACCCAGGAAACTATTATATGCTTTCAGCGCGAACACGTGGGTGGGAATTTACTTCGACAGGGGTTCTCATAATTTTGGGATCCTGCAGATTGCTAAAATACACCTGAATTACGCGAAAATTACACTAGAAATATGCTAGTCGCTTGAATTGAATTAGGCTTGTCAACAGGGCTAAAATAGGAGACCCTCCCCCCTCTCCTTGTGTAGGGCGCAAGTTCCGACGTATTTGTAACTTTAAACATAGTCTGAGTATAGAAAATACATTCTACCATCGGCTTTGTGATAGATTCATAGTCAATCCCCCTGATAATTTTTGCTACATCATCATTAATTTGAGTGCATTTGTACTTATCCATTTGTAAAAAGCCATCCAAAAGTTTGGCAAGATATTCGTGTTCTTTCTTTTTTTATTATGAAATAAAACTGCCCAGAATATATATATATTTAAGTAAAACTGTTGAATCTTGCTCAAAAGGGATTTCCAATTTGCTATTGATAAGCATGCAAACCCAGGAAACGTTGTTGTTTGGTATGTATGTTAGGCAAACCATCAGTGCATAGTTTATTTGAAGATGCTGGACGTGGTATAAATTTGAATTGTATACGAAACTAATGAAAGATGTGGTTTAAGGTAAAAACTGAAACACGTTTCCTGTGCGAATTTTATTCCGGATTTTTTTTTTTTTTTTTTTTTTTTTTTTTTTTTTTTAACTAGGTCATTGAAATTCAAAAACAGTAGCCTGCCATAGTAAAAATAAATAATTTATGTTAGTTTTCTTTAGCTTTTCTGTTTCCGTCCGATAAATTTTCCATAGAAAACAACAAAAAAAGGAAATCTCCTGGTGCTTACGCGGGGGGGGGGGAGGGGAGTGGTGCTGCAGTTTCCTAGGTGGGGAGGGAATTCAGAAAGTCCTATCTTTACCTTGCATTCAAGGACCACTTTTGCTTTTGCCCAATTTTTTTTTTCTATTGTTATACGTGTAATACGGTGCATGTAGTAGTTGTATGTAATTTCGAAAATTTTCTTAAACTTAATGCGAAAATACCCTAGGAATGCCCAGCCGCCTAGCGACGAGATTACAGGGGCCGAGGTATCAGGCAATAGCGCTCGGTACGAAGGCACTATATCTGTTGCGGGCATGCAGGGTGGCATATGCTATTCCGTCTAGACGTCTAGGTTCTAGGGCCAGGGACTTGGCAGCTTAATTGTATTTTTCTTATGCCAATTTCGATTTCAACCGTTTTTAAAATGAAAAGTTTTTCAGCGTGAAATTTTATAAAATGGTCCTTTTAATTTTCAGCTAAAATCTTATGGGGTTTTTTTTCTTTTGGAAAAGTAGAATAACTACTAGCAAGGCAAAAATAACTAATGACCTACAGATAAACAATATCCTCGAAATAATTGTGAAATAAATCCAGCAAGGTGTGAAGTCTCAAAAATTTGAGCCGATTCTTGTCCATACAGCTATTTTCTACATTTTACTCCAATTAGGATTCTAGTAGATCATATTTTCAATAAAAAGACAGATTGAAAAACATATGAATATTTCTGTTGTATTAAAATAAGCATCTTCTGCAATTTCCGGATGACCTTTATAGGCAAATTTTTAGACATTCTTGACCATCCCAGAAGCCCAAAATAACTCTTGGATTTACAACCCTTGGAACAAGGAAAGCTACCCAATTGAACCGACTCTGATACTGTTCTATGTTTGAGAGTCAGCTAGAGTGAGTGACTTATTGGCATGAATATTTTAGTACCCAGTAGCCTATATATTGAAAGGTATATTTGATGATACTGAAAAGTCAAAAAAGTTGTAAAAAACAGACTATTTAATATAAGTTATGAAGAAAGACACGTAAATAATGAATAAGCTATATTAGTTCAAGTATAAATGTGTGCTTCTAGTCTGATCCCGTTTTTTTTTCTGGTTCGACACTGTAGTTAGTTCTTTGCTACCTTCACTGCATTTTGCTCTCGATTTTACTCTGGGGTTTTATTTAACATGTGTTAGATATCGGTTGATAATCACATTAGCGTTGGGGAGTTAGTCGTGAGGAAATGAGAATTAAGCGTGGAACACGTCCTACATATTTTAATTTTGTACTAGAACGCTAAATTACTGTTATAATCTTACTCGTTGAAAGCCGATGTTACAGTCTATCAAATAAACTATTTCATCTTTTAACTTCTGTGATTTTAATCGATTATTACTAGATTTATCTTGGCATAACCCTTCTAGATTGTCTAACCTTGAAAATTCAAAAAGCAAATCGTTAATCCGGTTTCAAAAATGCATTTCTACGTTACCGCATTTCTTAAGAGGGCAAAAGCACTGCAAGTCCTACTAGATGAAGTTTGCCCCTTCAGAATGCTAGTTTTGCATGATCACTGAGAATAACCGTGTCTGGTGAACGAAGCTTTAAAAAGCGTTTGTCAAACGAGGGACAAAGAAAACTTGAAAGATATCTGTAGGTTGGTCTTAAGTTATCTACAGCACAAAAATATCTGGTTTGGTCTGCCCCCCCCCCCTAACATAGCCAGGGTTTGGTAACCACCTAAGCTGATTTCTAAGCCAAACTCAATTTTTTTGCAAGACAGACGAATTTCCATAATCTTTGAAGCATTCTTGATAGGGAAGTGCGGATAGGAACTGAACAACACTTTCATGAGACTTAATTTGGGTCATAGATGCATTCCTACAAGATTAATGTGCCAAGGGTAATTGGAAAGCAACTTTCAATTTCAAGCAAAGAAGCCGCTTTCCCGTCTAGACCCCCCCCCCCAATAAAGAAAGAAAGAAGTAAACGCTAACTGAGGTAAAATTTGTATTTTCAGTTTAATAAAATACATATACTAAGCAAAACGCCTTAGAATGTTGTTTTTATGGGGTATTATTCCTTTTGATTGACTTGTGCATTTTTTGCACATTTAGTTTTAATGGCTTAACAGACGTTGAGTTTCCTTTCTATTTTTAAAAGCTTAGGTGTACAAACAGTGTTTTGGCTTTTTCCAATGAATAATCAGCATTTATTGGCATGTAATCTAGTTTTACGAAGCATGAATACTAAACAAAAGATATAGTTAGTAGCTCAGCATCATGGACGCCGGCAGGGGGGGGGGGGCATGGTCCCCCCGGGAAATTTGAGACTATAAAGTAATTATAGGGAAACCAAAGGAAAGAGAAAAGAATAGCGAAAAACCATGGAAAAATGTGTGTTGCACCATTTTTGGCTGCCTACCAATAGATTTTGACCCTAAATAAGGAAAATATAAGTTCTTATTTGTGACTGAGTGACCCCTTTATAGTTTTCCAGAAACATCTTTCTATATAACTGGGTTGGAGTAACAACCGATCCTCGTCAATAACGAAAGTATAAGAGCCTAACTATTGATAGTAAATCAAAGAATCAGCTTTTTATGGTGATCTGCAATATGTATTTGTTTATTAGTAATTAGTGCAGTTATTAGTACACAAGAAAGTTTGTATAATTATAGAAAACAACTTAATAAGGGGTAATTGCGGTAAAAATGTGCCGTCAACTTTTCCTAGCATTACAAGAGTATCCATGAGCTGATATATGAAGCCACCATAATCAGAAATGTATCGTTTGAACGGACTGTTGGGAATTTCTGTATTTTCCCCCTGAACAGATACGTTTTTGTGTTTTATTATCATTTTTTACAGTTATGAAGTATGAAGGTTCAACGATATTGGTTTTTGATTTTCAAAATTAAATTAAAAATATTGAATAAAAATTTTTATTTGATCTTCTTCATCTTAGTTTCAATGTTTTACTTTGAACAAACTACTTTGATAATGTGTTACTTTTTATAAACACCGAGTAGTCTAATGACATTAAATATTTTGGTGTTTGATAACAAAGTTCAATACTTTCGATATTGTTAAAAAATATCCATCCAGCGCTTCGGTATTGTTCAACAGAACTGAATGCTGGGAGTTTATATCTTAGGTTTTTGTAAGTAGGCTATTGTTTTGTGTATTTTTTTTTAATTACTTACTTTTTTAATTTTTATATACTTTTACTTTAATTGACATACTTTTTCTATTGCCTTTAGAAAAAGGTTTGTCTCTAAGCTTCATTAAATTAAAAAACAACAAGATGTTTCAACTGAAAGTAAGGAGCAACATTAAAGCTTAAACGAATAGAAATTATTACGATGAGTAGGGTTGCCCACTCCTCAACACCGGTCTTCATGCTACAGTTTTTTGGCACTTAAAAAACGTTACGTATTGTTCTAATTAAACGACCCTGGTGTTTCAGGAGTCATTTTTAATTGTGACAAAATTTTAGTTTTAGCGTAAAGAGCGAGGTGTTGAGGAGGGGGCAACCTCCCTCATATACGTAAAAATTTCTCCTTACTTACAATTCATTACCACGAACTGTTTGATTACCCATCAAAATCCAAACAGTGATCATTGAAATATTGATCGTTTTTTCTGCGTTACCAAAAGTATTATATTCATAATTCTTTACAGTTTCATGAAATGTAATATACAAATAGAAAAGGTTTTTCAACTAAAATAAGGAGCAAGTTTAAAACAAATATAAATTACTCTGTATATAAGGGGGACTGCCCCTTTCTCAACACCTTGCTCATTCAACAGAAGTTTTTTAGTGCTTTGCATTTTTCCAATTGCAAATTTTCTTTAAAAATTTGGACAAAAGCCAAATTTCACAATAAAGAGTAAGGACCTACGGAGGAGACGGCCCCCTAAATATTATAAGCAATCTGTTCAAATAGGTATCAAATGTGTCCCTTGCTTTGTGTTGAAAAGCTCATTTTTTTATTCAATTTCTAATTGTTTTCCAAATCAAACCCAGGCCTAACCAGGATATAATTTGAGGTACCGGTACCTTAAATCCCTGTTTAATTGCTTTTAAAATGTGTAAATCAGTAATTGTACGTTGATTAGTACCATCCAGTGTTTATGAAAATTCTGTGAGACTTTTGATCTTCTACATAACTGAAGCCATCACAACCTCTACAATAGGATTTTCTAATCGATAAATACATTACATACATTTGTTTAAATACATTGAAGTACTTCATATAAATAGAAAAAGAAAAATATTACCATTTAAAATTGCAAAAACTAGGTTCCTAGCAGTATTTGCCACCCCCAAAAAAATTCCTGGCAGGGCTGATGATGGCCTGCCTTGCCTCTTCACCTCTGGGCTGGTAGATATGGGAATGTAATATTTTAGCTGTGTAGAGAAACATTTTAATTTTTTCCTACTCCCCCCTACCTCTTTCAACATTTATCTGAAGCCTCATGAAGAGGAAGTAGTTTGTCCATTAAAAAGTACTTTTTTATGAATCTACCATATCCCCACCTAAACAATGGCTCACCCCCCCCTCATTATAGATGATATGCAATTACAGATCGCCGGACGTAGCCTAATTTCATTACAAATAAAGCAAATCAACTTAGTTGAATCCATTACTGCCATCGTATAGCATTACTTTTTTTGCAACTGGGAAGGTCTAAAATATAGTTATTGATAATTTAAATCAATTAGCTTCTCAGAATTTTGAATTGATTTTTCTCCTGGCCAAACCTGTATGGTCACTTAAAAAAGAACTTTAAATTTACGTTTGAATGAGCTCCCTTCCAATTATCTTGGACCTTCGGTTTGATACAATCATCCCTGGGAAAAAGCAAACAAATAAACGTGCATCGATCATGTTTCTTCTGAAATACAAAGCGAAACTCTACATTTTGAAGATTGGAGCTTGAAACCTCTACGGTAGGGTTCTCTGATATGATGTATGTAATAAAGGGATTTTCACTAACATCACTTACTTTCTTGAGGGTGTTTACCCGTTCTTTTCAAAAATCAGGCAAATTTTCTCATATTTTAACTTTTGGATGGTAACAATAAACTGAAAGAATTTTATATATTTAGAATGAGCATAAAAAACCAATACTGCTGGTGTAGCAATTGTCATGAGGATTTCATTTTTAGTGTTGGTAAATATTGGCCCAAGTTACTTTTTACCTCCAACTTTTTATCACAAACAATTTGATAAGTCTCTTGTGACAAAATTTTTTTGAACCTTTTGAACCTTCATTTTACTTAGTTGAATACGACAATATAGAGAACAACTGGATGCAACTTAGTTGACTGATTGCAGTTAGTTGAATAGGGCAATAAAAAGAACAACTGTAGAACAATTTTACAACTGGATAGTAAGTCTAGATTTTGTTTTTCTTTCGCTATTTTAATTTTTTAATGTCTGATTATATAAGGGATTTAAGTTTGAGGGGGAGAATCGTCCTGTTATGAAAGAGGTACATTTTACATGGCCGCTATAAAATCCAAACGTGGTATCTATGCAGGCAGGCTGATTTTTCAGTATCTCTACTCCTTCTGTAAACTATTCTAAGGCGTAGGAAATTGCATAAAGACAAGTCTACATCTGTTTTAATCTACGGAAGCAATAAATCTTTCTGTAATTTTGGTTTGAGTGTGCATAATAATTAAATATATTGATCCCTTTACCCCTTAATTGATCTATGCAGGCAGGATGATTTTTGAGTATCCCTACTCTTTCTGTAAACTATTCTAAGGCGTAGGAAATTGCATAAAGACAAGTCTATATTTTTTATAACCTACGGAAGCAATAATTTGGTTTGAGTCTGATTTTCTTTTAAGATTAAATGCATAATAATTAAATATATTATTGATTAAATAGTTATCCCTTTGCCAGGAATCCTTGTTGCTTGAAATTTATTTACTCTGTTTCATTTTGCATGCAATCTAATTGCTCTTTTTTATTTGAGTTTTTCATAAGAGTATTTAAAAATAAACTTATTCCTACAGAAAATATCCTGAAATATATTCCCTGTCACCCAGCCACGACTGCTATTTTAGCGTCTGCCCCCCCATGGAAAATTTTCTGCCGGCGCCCTTGCTCAGCATTAGACATGTCATTCGATGTGCTTAAACCTCTGATACAAGTATTTTCATAAATTCAGTGTTGGAAACATCCAGTTTTGTTGTGCCAAACCCTCAAAGTAAAAACTTAGTACTTGGGAAATGGGAAATTAAGTACTTGAGAAACGGGAAATATGAGTTTGAACCTGAAAATTATCCTCAGGTTTAAAGCTGGTATGAAACAAGGTCATAGTGATAAAATATGGCCATTTTTTATGTTGCAAAACGTTATATCTATCTAGCCTTTTAGGCAAAATGAAATAAAACACAGGTTTTCTTAACTGAAAGTATGGAGGGACATTAAAACTTAAATCGAGCGGTATACAGTACTATATATTCGTACTTGAGAGGGGCTACCCATTCTCAGCCCTCGGTCTTTACCCTAGTTCTTTACAAACACTTAAATTAAACGGTTCTTGTGTTTAAGCACCTTGTCTTCTTAAAGAATTTAGACGAAAAGTCAAACTCTAGCGTAAAGAACGAGGATTTAGGAAGGGATAGCCCCCCATCATATACGAAATAATTTCGGCTCATTTAAGTTTTAATGTTGCTGCTTACTTTCAGTTGAAAAAAAAACTAGTTTTTGTTCATGTAATTTCTGGCCGTTTTTCAAATTATCCCAGGATATCTCCTTCCCTCCCACCCCGGTATAAAATTTCCCACCGAAAACTCCCCCAAGTAAAATCCTACCGGTAAAAAATCCCCCCCCCCCCAAAAAAAAAATTATGTATATTTCCGAATAACGAATACTATACATGGACAATCGACAAACTGTGTAATTTACAGCCCTTTCCATGAGGGCTATGGGGGGGGGGGTGTTATTCCCAAAGGCATAGTTATCAGACCTCTCAATTATCCTGAATCAAATGGCTATAACACAATTTTGATCGAATGTTTTTGAAGAAAGAAAGGCCGTGGAATGGGGTTATTTGCCCTCCAACTTTTTTTGTCACTTAAAAAGGGCACTAGATTTTTTTTTTCTGTTCGAATGAGGAACCTCCCAATTCATTTGTTCGATAAGAGCTTGAAACCTTTACAGGACGGGTTCTCTGATATGCTGAATCTGATGGTGCGATTTTCATTCTGATCACTTGACCTTTTGGGGGTGTTTCCCTTTTTTTTCAAAATCAGGCAAATTTTCTCAGGATCGTAGCTTCTGACAGGTAACATTAAACGTAATGAATTTTGTATATATTCAGAAGGAGTGTAAAAACCAATTCATTTTAATACATCTATTATTACCAAAATTCCATTTTTAGAGTGCTGGTTACTATTGGGCCGAGTCGCTCCTTACTTACAGTTCATTACCAGGAACTGTTTAATTCGTACACTGGAATAAGTTTCGGTAAATTTTACAAAATAGCATGAAACTAGGAGATTACATGGACATTATGAAAACAACCCTTCGGGGGGATAAGGCCCGCTTCTCCTATTTATGTGATAGTTTTTAGCATACATATTTCATTTGTTACAAAAACTATAAATTAGCAGAATTCGCATGTAAATCAGGCTACGAAATGACTAAAAATAACAAGACACTCTTTAACCATTATCAGTTTAATTATAGTAAAAGACAAATCACCTTATTGTATTGAACACAAAGCACATATACTTGTTTGTACTCACTAAATTAAGTGATATAGGCTATTTGGAACTGGGAGAGAATTCACTCCTGTGATTTACAAAATTCTGCATACATTTTCAAATATAAAAAACATAGGCCTAGTAGCAGGTACTTTTAACTTCGGGGAAATCCTTATCATGAAAAAGCGGAAAACACCACAATGCTGGAATGAACTTCCAACTTATGAACAAGCTAACAAAATCACATATAGAAGAAGAGAACATCTGGAAAATCACTTAAAATGAAGAGGAGGAATCTAGAAACTTCTAGATTCTAGTTACTAAGTACTAAGTTTCAATTTTTATTTCAAATTAAAACTTTGATAGCAGATAACCACGTACATGTATGGGATAAATGTCACCAATGAGAAAATTTGGAATCACGCTATATTCATAAAAGGTCACAGTAGTAACATCATAACACTACCTTAATTGCAACGCCTATCATTAAAAGTGAACACATTTACTGAAGCTTACTCAAATCCAACATTTTTCAACCTCTTCATGAAATTCTGATTCATGAATCAGCCAGGATATTGCAGCAGTAGTCGGACAACATTTGACATCTTTTTAGATAAAATGTGAACCACGGCCATTTGCTTTTCTGTAATCAGGTTTTATTAGGGTATCATACTTCGCACACAAATTTACGCTCAAATATGGTCAGCGCTTCAATTTCACCCATTTTAATTTGGAAAAGATGCATCGTAACAGCTGCCTTATTTCCCGTCTTTTTAATAGCATCAATTGAAGATGGGTATAAATACAAAATGGATTTTCTGAAGTGATTTGAGCATTTGCTAGCCAAAATCCCCATCCAATTTGCCCCGCTTATTTTGCAACTTGCCTGCCTAGGTTACGCCCAAAAGTTCCGTGGAATTAAACATTCAGTTGCAATCGATTTTCAGTAGGTATGTAAGTTTATGAGAAATCAAACCCTGTAAAATCAAAATTAAACCTGCATTAAAAGCCTCAGTTGACAGAAATACAGAAAAACCGAGGTTTCGGAAAAAAAAAAAAAAATCGCAGGCCTATCAAACAAATATCCAAAAAAATATTGGAACATCATTCATTTTTCAATACCCCTGTTCACGTAATTTAAAGCAGTGTCCAAAAATTAGGATGCGGGATGAGGAACGGGGGGGGGGGGGTGCTTTCTTGCTATAACTTTAGTTAAGAATAAAAATTATTCAAAAAAGGCAGATACCGCTGTGAACTTCTCTTCTTTTTTCCGTTAAAATTAAATGGAAAGGCAATTAGGAATAAAGCAGTTTGACAACTAGAAAAAACTTATATAAGCAACAATTTTTAAGATATGTTGGAATAATAAATAAACCAGAAAAAAAAATAGCTGCAGTAATTAAGTTATAAAGAAAATACTGTAAAACTCAAATGAAAAAAAGAGAAGTTGTGTATAAAAAGTATAAAATAACACTGCAGCTTTGACAAAAACCTCTGCCATCCTCACGGGTGAGGAACTTGTGATGATTCTTCCCGTAAGCGGAATATACATAAGTTATTCTGCAATAGTTGTACAAATTAGCCATAGGAAATTCCAAAAGCTATATTGGCTCTACAGGGTAAACTTTACCCACAAAGAAAATAAACATGGAGATCGCTTAAAACAGCCTCACTTGAGTAAAACCATGGGGGTTATAACTTATAAAACTACAATAAGCGTAGGTTTTCACGAGCTCTAAACGCTTTTATTCGTTCTCCAGCAAAGGTTTCTTAAGTATTCCCATTAAAAGCCGTCTAAGCTTTTCAACTTGGCTCTGTAGCGCTTTGCTGCTCTTGGTAATAGTAGTCAATTAAACAAGTGAATAAGGCTGCTTACTCGCTTATGTCTTACAAGGAATCTTCAATGTTATGTGGTATCTATTCAACTTTTAAATATATGAGTAAAACCCACAACTTAAATTATTCACAATTACGAAGCGATTAAGTGATGTCGTGCCAACAGTTTATTTTTTTTACCAAACATTTTTTTAGTCAAAATTTGTTAAAAATATCAGCACTAACGTTTATTTACACCTTAGCTCAGATAAATTAGCGAAAAAGATAGACTATACAGATAACCGGGTAAAATAAAATAGTTTCAAATCACATTTCTAAGAAAAATCTTAGGGTACTCCAATACATCTACAAAAATGCATTAAAGACTTGCAAGTTGTGATTAATAGTTGAGTCCATCATGATAGTGTTAAATATCTCAAAGACCAAATAATTTCAAGGGACTCTTTGTTGCTTCTTGTGGCTATTATGAAAAATTTAAACCATTATATAAAGGGGCTCGTTGGCCCTTTAATGGAGGTGGCTCCATAATTCCGAAACAACAACAATTGTGAATCGTTTTTTTTTTTTTTGTTACAACGAAAAAAATACATAGATTTGAAAGATTGTTCAATGTGTTCAAATGAACAGATTGATTAATTCTTTGATTCAATGAAGCAGTTAAAATTCCATACCAAATTTAGGACCCAATAAACAAAGGGAATTAATTAATTCTGACATGAAATATTCCTAGATAGAGGTATATGCACACAGGGGAGGGGAATAGGAGAAGTTCCCCAAAAGACCCCCGCTCTGGGAAACTCAAAATAACCCACAAATGGCACTGGCTCATTTAAATCCTCGTCTCCTCCCCCCTCCAAAAAAATCTTCTTATACCCTCTGTCCAACACATAGTTTAGTTCTTCTCCAAAACTAAGCCGATGGTAATGTTTATATTATTCCACAATGTTATGATTTTAAATGCCCCTCCCCCCCACCCCAAGAAAAAATTCAATGAATATCAAATAGTTATCTCCATACAATATTTGGTTTGGAGATCTTTAGCACTTCCAAGATTAATTTAACACCATTCGTATTTACAACGCTAGAGCTCTTATTATTTTGTGACTTATTACAAGACGTAAATAAGCACTTGAATGTTAAATCATGAGAGATGTATCTTATTATCATTGGAGGTTTCCGAAATCCCGTTTTACCTTATTCTTCTGGTTTCTTTTTGAACTGAAGCACCCTAAAACAGTTTCGGAAATCTCATGGTTGATACGCCCCTTTCAAGTCATGCTAATTGTCTACTTAAAGTAAGCTACTTCGGAAACCTCTCTATTATGAGGAGTGTAATCCCTATTAGAAAAATACTTATCAGAAGTGAAGGAATAGACAAAACAAAAATCTACAAATAAAAGAAGGCGAAAACTGTGTAAAATGTCCAGAAATACTCAAAACTTACAAAATACTGCTAGATATAACAGTGCATAATCATAACATTGAGAACATTAATAACAATAATCAAAATAAATGGATTAAAAATGCTAGAGTAACAAATTAGAGAACATATGTTCAAATAAATTAAAAATGAAATTAAAAAAATTCATCATACTGGCTTTATAAATGAACGTGGGGGAAAATCCACCCATTTGAATAACATTTCTGGAACATACATTTCAATAGTAGATGATTAAATAGTATTTTTGACCATTATAAATCGAGATTCAGCAACTTTGTGATTCAATATGTTAAATTTCTAAAACCAGTTTCCTCAGGATAAAAGAGAGAGCCTGCTAAAAAGAGAGGGCATCACAAATGCACACAACTAGAAGAGTGTGAAAACCCTAAACACAGGGAAGGGATCCCCCCCCCCCTAAAGATCCGGCATGTGTGCACCGATCTTGTAGCAAATGCGTGGTTTGAGGAAGGGGCTTTCTTCAAAAAGGGTTATGGATCCAACTTTCCAAACGTTTGTACACATTTAAGTGTTTTTATTTAAATTATGCAAGGACTGGGTTTACTTAGACAGTTTTAATAGGGAGTTCTTTTTTGTCTGTAATGGCAGTATTTGGTTTCGGAGGGATTGAAGATATAGAGCAAAATTACGTCCTTCAATTTGAATATCCAAGATTTAAACGTAAAAATCTAGAAAAAAGCCTTTATCATTGATAAGTGACGATAAACGCCACCCCCTGAAAACCCCTCTAAACGGTGTACATTTGGATTAGAAACTTGTTCATAGTACTAAAACTTAAAAGAGACTCATAGCATGACAATGGCAACAAAATAGAATTAAAACGTGAAGTCATTCCATGTTAAATTAAAAGTTTTCACTCCACTTTATCACTTGATTTCTTTGTTTGCATGCCAGAAATGATTTCCCCTAATAAGTCACCTGTACCACTGGAACTGCTCATATTAACCCTCAAGGCTATATCAGCTTTAAAGTCTTTTTTCTTAGGAGTTTGATACTCCTTTCGTGAATTATTATTTTCCATTCCTTCAAACTTCATTCGCTTTTTGATCTTTTCAACACCCTCGTCGTTCCTCCTTTTTTCAAGTGGCAAAGTTCGATCATGTTTGGTTGTCGAATCCTTCTTTTCACATCTACGCTCAGATTTGCCACTCTGTTTATCTTTTCTATCACTTTTTTCATTATACTTCACCTTATCTTCTTTGATCGTATGTCTCTCAGATTTTAGACTTTGAATAATATTTGGATCTTTGAGATCTATCTGTGCATCATTTATTTTACGCACTGATTTGTCCTCTACAGGTAGTTGGTCTAGCTCTGTGCATTCCTTTTTAACTTCACAGTCAGTTTTAACTAGAATTTCACTTTCATCAGTATTTTTCCGCTCGTTTTGTCCAGTATCACATGTCACCACAATATTTACATCTGTTTGATGGACATGCAATTCATCCTGTTCTGTAGCTTTATATTGATTTGAGTCACTTTCTGGTAAGTCCTTTGATACTTCAGGACATTGTTCAGAAATACAATTTTCTTTAGAGGTGTTGCCCACTTCTGGAGATTTGATACATGGCGGAGTTGCACTACTAGCAGGTGGTGATGCAGCCTCGTTTTCTTTATCACTATTTGAGCTTTCAATTGCTCTTACATCATCATTTATAAGAGATGTAATTACACTTTTATGTTCTTTATATTTACTTTTCTCTTCTCTATGCTTACTTTCAGTCTTTTTGTCTCTGTGCTTCCTCGAATCTTTATGATGTTTTTCGGAGTCTCTCTCTCGTTTCTTCTCCTTTTTAATTATATCCTCATCAAATTTAACACATTTCTTTTCATTTCCCTCTTCTTTCTTATAATCTGTCTCTTGTTTTACGCCATAATCAGTAACATCACCATCATCATTTTCTATTTTTGTAACACGCGTCTTCAGTTTAACAGGAGAATTAGGTAAATCATAATTTTGATGAGTTGCACTCTGAGAGACGTATCTAATAGCTCCTGATCGGCAAAGGACTTCCTTTACTTCGTGCATGTTGTTATTTCGCTTGCCCTCTTTTACAAGCTTAGTTATGTCGGGATGGTACATCTTAAGTCGAACATGCCAGGCTGAAAAAAAATCAAATAGAACATCTTTAATTTATTTGTTTGTATTGGCTGAAAGTAGAAAATGCACTTAGCAAAAATATTTTTTATTGAGCAAAGGTTTATTATACACCATAAATTAGTACTGTGTGAATTATCTTTTCCCGTCCCTTTTTAGAAGCTGTGTGCTAACAGAAGATAATAAAAGTTATCAAGTGAGGACAAATAAGATTGGCACGAGGGTGAAAATGTATTTTTAGCTTATTTTTTTGCCATTTTTCACCAACGTTTCTCTTTTTAAATCGTCAGGTGAAGTGCGGTTGGCATGCCTGAACAAAAGTAAGCCTCTCTGGGAAAATCGAGAATACCCCGAGAATCTAAACAAAATCTTAAAAATGAAAATTCAAAATACTTTTAATATCTAAAAGGAATAGCAATAGTCTATTTTCACCATTGCACAAATAGGGGGCTTCTGATATTTTAAATAGAATTTTCTCAGTACAAGAAACGATTTTTTCAGTAAACATTTTTACCTCTGCTGGCTATGTTCTTCAACGGATATTAGGGAATATTGCTGTGTGCAAGGCATAATCCAGCTGTGTAAAATTATAAAGCTCTCCTTTCTTATTGGGCTCTCTTTTTTCATAACTCTTCAAACTGGTTTTAGAAATTCAATAAATTCAATCTAGAAATTACGGAGCCTCAAGTTATCAAGTTATAAACGCCAAAAACACTTTTTAGTGGAATATTATCGAGTTTTGTGCTAAAAAGATGCTATTCAAATTGTCAGGATTCAAAGTATTCCCTCAACCAAAGTTGGTCACAGGGAATTACTATAAATTTAACTGTTGCTCTTGCTCTAGCAGGTCATCATTTTCAGAACACATTCCCAGATTGGACAAATTTACTTTTTCATGAAGACTCGGAGAGACGTAACCGGTAACGGTTTTAATCAAATAATATTTCAGTGCTTACAACTCAAACTCCATCTGTCACAATATTGCTTGTTTTTTCTCATTCAAATTCTCAGGAAATAATTTCTCATTGACTATATTTTTTTTTCTCTCAGGTAATTATGAAAATGTTAAATATGCCCTTTTGTTTTGCTCTTTAGCTTTTTTTCGCTATACTTGAGATTTGTTATGATGCATATTTCTATTAACAATTTTAACTATTGTTTGCACTGACTATATGCTTTACCAAATAGCTTAGATCCTGGGCGATCTTAGCTGTGGGTTTTTTCGACACAGGCTGCAGACATGTATATTTGGGTTAGTTTTGCGCCAAAGTCAAACTGTGAATCTAGAAGACGAGAAAGATATAAGTGTAAAAACAAAATAAAAAAACAAAAAAGGGGAGAAAAAAACAGAAAATGTAAAACTTAGCTCTTAATGTAGAATACTGAGGAACCAGATTATCTCAACCACCCAAAAGTCTTCTTCAGCAGCCCAAAACTAGTTTACTTAGTAAGTCTAAGTCTTCCGTCTAAAAGAACTACCCTCAGTAGCGACAAAGATGCAAGTCTAATACCAACTATGAATCAGGATAATATTATTCCGTGAGCCTAAATTTCGAAATTTTGTAAATTAGTTGTGGTTGGCGTTTTCTTTTTTCCCAAAAATGAATTCCACTTCTTGTGTTTAGTAAACCAGTCTATTACGAATACCAAAAACTTACCAATACTAGTGACGGCAGTGACTGTCCGGAATTGATGAACAATATTTCTTGGCAAAAAGTAGATATCATTGTCAAGCAACTGGATTCGGGAATAGCGTACACCTTCTCTTCGGAGCTGATTTAGCTTGGCATCCTCTAGCCAGCCAACACACTAAAACAAAATGAAAATTAAATATTCAAGCGTCAAAGTTGCCATCAACACGACGGTACAATACCAATTGGACCTAAGTTACAAAAGAAAATGTGTCCACTGATTCTAAATTTTCCTGTAAAAATGGTCTCTCAGCTCGTTTTGAGAACCAAACTCCATTTTTCTCTATGACAGGTCAAACCTCTAAAATTTGAAAAATATTCTAGTATGAACACAAGATCTTTTTTCATTTTACCAGAGTCTGCACATACAATTACCTTGAAAATTTTGCGTCATACCCGAGCGTCAGTGTTTTATTATTTCTTACTCAAACAAGAACTAATGTAATTTTAATTATATTAATTCATATACATCCATTATGTGACATAATTATTCATTATATATATATATATATATATATATATATATATATATATATATATATATATATATATATATATAAAAAAATATATATATATATATATATATATATATATATATATATATATATATATATATATATATATATATATATATATATATATATATATATATATATATATATATATATATATATATATATATATATATATATATATATATATATATATATATATATATATATATATATATATATATATATATATATATATATATATATATATATATATATATGTCAGTTAACAATATTATTAACAATTAACGTCCCACATGATTCCCTCGAGCCAAAAAGATTAGCACTTCCTACTATGCACTAATGAGCCCTCAGTTTACAAACGAAGCAATTCCCAAAATCTAGAGCCCCATTCTAGAGTGATGCACACAGCCCTACCCCGAAGCTATATTATGAGTATTCTTGAACCTTCTGAATCAAATGTTTATCTTAAAATTTTGAACTGATGACATGCAGTCCTAAAGGCATATAGGACAGTAGTAAAGTAACACGAGTGATTTTAGTTTTCTTTTCTCAGACTAACGTTTTAATGTGTGCAATGAGGGAAATAACAATTTTAAACCTTACAAAGCTTATACACAAATTGCGGAGAGCAAATTTCGCCTTGGCTTAATTCATACATAAGACAATTATAAGAGACGCACCATTCTTTCCTTTAAAGTAGATGAGACAATTAGAATAGACCACGCCTACCTCTCTCTACATAATAACAATCATTCCGAACGTGTAAAAGGTATTACTTCAATACTTAGATGAATAAAAAATATACTGATGTTTCTGCTTTAGCTTTATTAGGGGCATTTTCCTTATTCACGTTATTGCACAAAAATATAGAAGCCTTATCGTTGTTATCCAAACCTTTAGATTATTTTTCTTAATAAGGATCTAGATACTGAATATAGAAATCTTCAGACCCATTTTCGACGTCCTGAAAAGCCTTCACCAAATAATATGTATGTGTTCAGAATAGGACAAAGCAAACCCACAAGATCCTAATAGATTTGTTCTTGGGTCGCTTATCAAGATGAAGAAAAAGATAGGTGAGAAAACACTTTAAACTGAATAAACTTGTTAAATTATTACTTTACAGCAATTGAAGCCATTTATAGTTCGGCTTTAAATATGAGGCAGGTTATTTTCTTATAGTTATTTATAATTATTATCTCATGGTTATTCTTTTATAATTCGGTTATTTTCTAGATAGGAAAGTTGCAGCAAGTTCATACTTGCTTGATGTAAGCATTCAATTTTTTTTGAAATGCTATGCAGAAGTTCCTTGTTTTATCTCTGACCTGAACCTTTTTCCGGTTTGAACAGATTTTTCTATTGGAAAGTCCAGAGAATTCAATCTACGAAAGTTCCTCATTATTTTTTTTTTTTTTTTTTTTAAGGAAAGGCCATACTCGTGTTACTTTATATATTCTTCTAAATTGGTTGCTGTGTGCCCTTTGGTGGCTTAAAGATTTTACTGAACAAGAAGACAGGAGATCGTTGAAAAAGATTTTGCATAGGATATTGAGTACATTTCCTTGTTCATCTGATCAAGGGTTCAATGACAGCCAAAAAACGCTTGAGGACTCAGCACCTGGTTTTCTGCAAAACTTATGCCCGTTTTTGTCATAGACATTTGGTCTAAACAGTAGGAATAGACAAAAAATGACTAATCCCTTAGCCACACCACAGTAACACTATCAGCAAAAAAATAAGTTTATAGAAGACATCTGCTTTTCCTTAATTAGAACGTTATACGTGTGCTACTGAAGCCGATAATTAACGAATGGCTTGTATCAACACTAATTTGTTCCAAACAATTGCCTACTAATACTATGTCTTAGTCTATTTTCCCATATTCATCTTATGGATAGAAAAATTGCTTCTCCAAGTTTACATCTTTTTTAATTTCAAAGAATTAGGCCTAAAATCTTTTCTCTGATTGGTCAATCTTCCACTTAAATTTTTGCACTTACACTTAAAATTGGTGCAGTAAACAGGCATAATTTGAACTTTATCCGCAAGTGCGACTGTTAGTTGAGATAGGTAAGGCCAAATCAAGGTCAATGCAAGACAGGCGAAGTAGAAAGGTCAGTTAATGCAGTAAATCTTATTAGTAAAATAGTGGTAAATTGGCCATATCCAGTTCAGCATCACCTGGGAGGAAGGGGGGGGCGGATGGTTGCGGAAATAACTTTTATAATTAATCGTTGTGACAAGACATACTTTACGCATAAAACATATTAAAAAATTATCAATCTTTCTTGAAAGCAAATTTCTTCTCTTTTCATTATTTCCAAAAAAAAGTCAAATTTTATTCTAGATTCTTATTCTAAGCTTTCAAATGTAGTTTTAAATATTTCGCAACTTCTGATAACGGTGAGAAATGGGGCGGAGGTACTCAGACAAACGCCTCAGCTCCCTTGGCACTGACCTTGTCTAGGGTCAATCTTATTTTACCTGAGACATTGGTGGTTCATGTAAATCAAGCTGAAGCTTTTCAACAACACTGTCAAAATCAGCACCATGGAATGCAATGACATCTTTGGTGATCCTGTTCTCAGCTGCTGATAAGGGTGCATCCTTACCACCATAAACAGCTTTCAATACACCTTTAAAAATAAATTGAATATTATAGACAGCAACAGTCAGGAAGATATAGTTTTTCACTTTGAGCTTTCGGTTTCTAGATTTAGATCCTTAGAAGGCAATATATATTTACTTATTTGTTTTAATTATTTAGAAGTCAATTTGAAAATATAATTGGTTCCTTATTTTTGTAAAGCCAATTAGAATTCATACTATTTCATATGGAGTAAATCAATTTAGGATCCAATTTAAAATGGATTTAAAGGCCTTTAAAACTTGGCTTAGTTTTAAAGTCAATATAATCTTATTGGCTGGATACTAACTAGATACTAAGTTTAGAAAAACTCAATTCGAAAATTTAATTGCTTGCATAACCAATTTAACCTGGATTTCCAGAAAGGATTTCGAAAACTTAAATCCCCCCCCCCCCCAAAAAAAAACAATGCGACAAAGTCGATCCTAAAATTGTGTTTAGAAAATTATCAAAGTTTTGAATACAAGTTCTTATATTCGACTAGCATGTACTTGGCTTCTAAGTTTTTGAATTTCAATTTACGTTGGCATATTTTTAAATTGTTTCTATTGGCTTTAGAAACCAAAAACATTTTTGGCCTTAAAGAAAAAAAAGAAGTTAAATACACGGCTTGTAATTGGCTTCTGAGGATTCTGAAAATCTAAATGGCTTTTGAAGCCAAATCAAATTAGCTTCTAGAGGGCTTTGGTCTATATGGACTAGCATGGACTCAAATTGTATTTTGGAGGCTTAGAAGCCAGTTGAATTTCTAATAAATTTTTAAATCCTTTAAAAATAAATTTCGAAAGTATTTTTTTTCCTATTTTTTTTTAAGCTGCAAGTGCATACAAGTATATATAGACTAAGATTCTTTGGAAGCCAAATAAAACTGGAATTAAAAACCTTTAAAATTTAGCTTAAAGCCTTTGGGTTTAATCGACTTTCCAATTCTAAGACATTAAGCCCTAACTTCTTTTAAAGCTTTTAAAGTCTATACTAGAATTTAATCAGCTACTAACTTTTGAAGTTTATTTTATATTTTGGCACGTCAAATTCACTTCTATCGACTTCATCGAAATGGTCCTCAAGAACTTAGAAGCCAACTACATTCTCGAGTTAGCTTTTAAAAAATTAGAAGCCAAAAAACTTCCTTTTAGATAATAATTTTCATGATTGGCGGGGGTCCTTTCACCTATAGATACAGATTGAAATGATCTTAGGGATCACTACTGATAGTGAGAATTACCCAGTAAAACTAGACAAATTTGAAACAAGTTTGAATTGAATTTCATTTGGTGTTTCATTCAATTGAATTGAATTTCAATTAAATATTAAATTCCACTGAAGACTTCGGTTTATTTAAAACAAAACTAAAATTGTCTGAAAGTATGCATATTCTTTTGTTTTTAATTCTATCTAGATTATGAAATAGTTAGGAACATTGGTTAATTTACAGATTATACGCCAGAATTGAAGAAAAATTTCGAAAAATAAATCTAGCGTGTTCCTCGGGTAAAGTAGGTCTTCTATCTTCGATAGTCTTTTATTCTATCTTTAATATAAAAATAAAAGATAAATAAAATAAAGACAACAATTTTTTTTAGATTGTATAATTAGCTTTGTAATTTTGATGGGTAACACTAAATCGCATTACTTCATGACTTTCTTCCTTGTTTATCAGAGACTATTCTCTAATAAGTTTTATATAGCATTATTCTCTAATAGGGTCCCTCTGCTCGCTCTTGCTGCGTCTTCTATACATCTTTCTATGTGGTAAAGGTTGTATGTAAGGTTACGTTTTGACTTATCATTACCTAAGAGAAAAGGAATAACAAAGATCACATGATTCCAATTTACAAGGGTTCAGTAGAAAAGTTTTTTTTTTCCTTCTCTTTTTTTTCGAAACCAGCAACTGGTCCCATTATCTCAGATATTTGCAATATTTACATTTTTAAATAGATCAAATATACAAATACACTAACTGAATCTCAAGCGCGGGCTCTGTAGCCTACTTGAGGATAGCGAACGGTTTTAAAATTTATTTGATCGGAAGGGAAACAGAATGGTAAGGAAACAAATGGTATAAGGTACAGTTAATTCAAAAGAAAAATACCATGAAGTCTAGAGTCATTAATAAATTATTATCTCAAGATCCAGTATTTGGCGACACATTTTTTTTTTACTAGGCCTTTATACGAAATCACTGTAGCTAGGATAGTAGCCTTTTGTCATTCAGACAAAACTCAAAATTTGAGAGTAAAAGGACGACATTTGGCAACTATTTGTGTGGTGAAAAACGATAGGAAGTTCACAGATAGATTTACACATCACAAAGAACAGGGAGCAATCAGCAAAGAGGTAGGTAATATATGTAGTAAGTAGTAGAAGATACCTATAAAAGGTGAGACGAGAGTAGCTTTCCAACTGCCAGTCCTAGAAAATACCTACAGACCATCACCAGTACATAGCCCACAAATTAAAAAACACGGGTTTACCATGTTGCAGAAATCTCGATGACACGGCTTTTTATATTAAAGTTGCCCCCCCCCCCTAAAAATGTACTTCGATCTCCCTAATATTCAATAAAGATTTTGCACATCAGCTTTCAGTTACAGAAAGTGTTTTGAAGAATAAAGAGCCTCCTCATCACTCAGAGTCTTGACTAGTTTTAATTCAATTTAATCTTCAAAACCTTCTTGTTTCCCACAGTAGCGCCAATTGGAGGAGGAGGGGGGAGCATGTATCCCATAATTTCATTTTACCCTCTCCCCCAAGTTTTAAATAAATACCTTTTTCTGAGGGTATTTTCATTGAAAAATGCCTTTTTTACTATTGTCATTGAAAAAAAAACGACAAACTTCAACCATACCTCTCCCCCAAATTTTAAAACATACATTTACCCCCACCCTCCCTAGGGTCCGTGAATGAAGGCAATAGAATTTCTTAATTCTTTCCATAATCTTAAGCCCAATTTTCAAAATTATGAAGATTATGAAGAGATTGCTTACCAACTGCTCCTGTTGTTTGTCGATCTGGTCCATATCCAACGTGGTCAGCATGGGCACGCGTTCTGTCTTCAAAGAAAATTTCTCTAGCTTCAGTAGTTCTGGGCAAATACTGGAGATTCCGTAATTCGTTTGCACCACGACTAAAAGAAAAACGACAAAATAGGAAATTCAAAATTCTTATGTTAAAAATGATAAAACTAAAAATCGCAATATGATTTGCAGCGTGTGCTTTGGCATCATCACTGTTCTGTGCAACAGATAAATAAACGAAAGTATTATTTTGTCGACATGTCGCCCCATCCGTACTGAAAGGAGACCAGTGCAAAAATCCCAATTTCGGACGAGAGTGACAAGGTTGTTTCAGAAGAAGCTTTTTTTATTATAGGAGCCATAGAGAGCCTCATAACAAGGTAAAAGGTACCCTCTTTGTCTTCAAAGTGATATGATACATTGAGTGAGAGTGAAAGCTTCATCTTTCCCATGGTGATTTATAGTGAAAGCTTCATTTTTCCCATGAAAAACCAGTGAGGTTCAAAATATGAACACAATATGCTCAATTGATGCGTAGATATTAAATTTATCATTTACCAGTCGCAAAAACGGGACGGTTCGCCAAAGACAGGTTTACCAAACCCTTAGCTCAAACAGGATGAGTTTAAGGAAGTAGTAGAGAACAGCGATTTAGACAAGCAATATGAATCTTGCAACCAAACTATTTTCAGGTTCACATAATTTTCTGAATTTAAGGGAATTATTACAATTACAGTGGGGAACCCCGTCCTCCTAGGAAGTTTTATACATGAAAGAAGTCAAAATCTGCAAGAGTATAGGTATTTTGGGATAAAATATACATTTTCAAAACACAATATCCTCTAAGAACATCAAAATTAACAAATTATATGGAAACTATAAACATGTATTGCAGAAACTTCGAAAATCTATGGGAGAGGGGGGAATTTTGTCAAAGGCACCCTTCTCCTTTCTTTCCAAACCCCCCAAAAATAAATAACTTTTAAGTTCATAATTTAGAGAAAAAAAATTATGGAATATACAACTATTTATTGTAATCCAATCTCTATGGATATTTTGGTGGGATATTTGCCGAAGATCCCTTCCAATCCTGCTCAAGAGTCATTTAGAACCTACCAGATGCCATCGTTCTAAGTTCACTGCTTACAGAAAAAAATAAAAACTTGGTAAATTAAACGGAAAATATCAGAATTAACAGAATTAATCTTGCTATTCCAGGGAAGAGTTGGGGGTCATTTGCCGAAGGCTTCGTTCCCTCCTGCTAAAGTGTACTTTCCAATCCCCAAAACACTTATCTTCTAAGTTCAAAGCTCACATAAAAAGGTAGAAATTTAGCAATTATAGGGAAAAATATAAGAACCTTTTGAAAAAATTTCAATGTTCAATAAGAGGGCGAGGGCAATGCTAAAATCCTTCAGTCTCTTGTTTAAGTGTCATTTAGGTCTATGGTCTCTTCAACACAAAACGGCAAAAACGTAATAAACGACACTCGAGACTGAGTAGAAAGCAAAAACCAGTTTTGGATTTTAGGAGAAGCCACGTAAGTTTTTTAGCCAACTGATTATAAATTAGCCAACTGATCATAAATACAAAAATGTAAAGCATCCTTTTTTAGTACAAAACAAAGCTTTTGTGAGCCCAGGGTGGTACCGTTTTGGTATAATTTAGAGGCCCTGGTACAATGCGGTACATTTGAAAATGTTTTGGTACAATCCAAATTTTAACGTCGTTCAGAAGTCGTGAACGATGTTATTGGCGAAGTGGGTTTCAGAGATCTGTGCGAAATCATCAAGAAGCAGAAATTCTCGATAATAGTTGATAGACCAGAATTGAGTAACAAAAACAGCTTGATTACAGTAGTTTGACATCTCCAACCGAATGTTGCTGATCGAAAAGACAGCTTTTTTGTAAGAAACTCCTTCTTGTGACTTATAGAAGTTGAGCAATGCACAGCCGAAGATATTTACCGGGCCATAACTGAACTACTTTTTCAAGAAATTGGAGTTCCAAAGGCAAACCTAACAGGATTTGCCACAGGCAATGCCTTGGCTATGATGGGGGAGCAAGGTGGTGTGCAGGCGAAGCTATCAGAAGACTGCCCAAGTTTATTTGTACTTGATCGTTCATGCCATTCCATTCAACTATGTGCTTCTGCTGCCGGCAAACAACTGCAAAAAGAAGTTGAAGATTTTTGTCAGTATGTATACGGCTATATTTGTCGCAGCCCAAAACGGGCCAGCGAGATTTTAGAATTGCAAGTAAATTTTGAGACATATAGCAACTCGATGGTTGTCTAGACAAGCCGTTGTAGCTCGATATTTGGAGCAGTGGGATTGCTTGACTTTATTCTTCCGTGCAAAGTCTTAAAGAGGCCAATAAGCCGGGGAAGGCCATTGTCATACTGAAAAATCCGTTGTCACCGGTTTTCAAGGCTTACTTTGCCTTCATGGCGTATATTTTGAAGTATATCAACGACCTAAACAAGCAATCTCAGTCAGGAGACACCCATATTCATCTTGCCTATAGTAGTGTTTCTAAAGTGTACAAGACAACAGAATTCCACTTTTTGTTGCCTAGTTATACCAAAGAAAGTGATTTCAGCCTCATAAACCCACATGACACCAACCAATACGTCGATGTCAAGGACGTGGGGGCCGCAGGTATTCATCCGTAAGAAACTTCGATAGGCTTCATTCACGCTACGCTATGGGAGTAGAGTATAATCAGCCAAACCTAGCACCGCTTCTGGCTCAGTTTCCGAATTGATTCAGTGACAAGTACCTGGAAGATATCGTCCAAAAGTGGAAAATATTACCCTTTAGCTCTGAATCAGATCCAGCCGTGTTTTGGAATCGGGTTTACAAGCAAAAAGAAGACAATGGGTCAAAGTTTCCTCTGCTCGGGCCTTTCACTTTAAGCCTATTTGTTCTCCCACACACTTCCGCGGCTGCTAAGCGAACTTTCGCTCACCAGCCACGTAACTCACCGGTGGGTAGCCTAATCCGTGGACCCATGGGAATCTGTGGTGTTAGCCACTTTCATGGCGTGATTGCTGATATGTTTTGTTTGTAGCTTCTGGCGCTCGTTGCCCATCCTGAAAGTGAATTATAAGTTATCGACACTACATTATTGACCTTCTTACTTTATCGATTATTCACCTTAATGCCCAAAATATCGAAAGAAGGGATTAACCCCAACAATCAGCTTTGCGAATGGTTTCAGAAAATTTTACTGAAACTTTCATCTAAAATACTTTTAGCGGTCTGGGACTGCTATTTTGCTAAGCTGAGAAAGTCTACGGAAGTATTTTTCATATTTCAAGCTATGAGGTTGCTATTGCCTTGGGATTATTTTTCCTGCTCTTGCCCTAGAACTTTTTCTCAGTTTTCAGCGAAATCAGTTAAACACAACTGCCGGCGAGCGTCGCAAGGCGACGCAAGCGGCAAATTTTCAACCTACCATTCATATGGTAAAAATTAATCTCTTGTGGTACAATTTTGGTCGGAAAACTGGTATAGTTTATCTCAAAGTGTGGGCGACGCTGGTACTTACTGGAATGCTTATTATAAAATGATCGTCAAGGCTTGAGCAAAATACAAAATAAAAGCGTCAGAGTATTTTAAAGGTAACAGAAAGAACTGCTATTTTCATTAATACTAGAACAAAATACACTTCCATTAGGGCATGCTCTGACATATTTGTTCCAGCATCAAGAAAAACTATCCCTAAACCAACATTAATATCCAAGAAATAGCACAAATGAAAAACAGTCAAAACCAAAACAACACTATCAGCGTAATAGCCAATGCCAGTTGTAAATATAGCAAATATTTGAACAACTATATATTACATTGCTAGTTGTTGACCAGGGTAATAGCAAGGAATAGGCCGCAGTGGTGAAAATAGACAGAAAACTGCAAAAACAAGATTACAAAAATATCTGTAAATAGTCTATGCTTAATCTAATCCAAACTATACATTATTTGGATATCCAACTTTCTTCCTAGCATTATACTGAATTTTTTTTTTTTTTTTTTGCAATTTTCATTCCTTTTCACTATTATGAGATGAATCTTTTTATACTTCTTCTTTGGATTTGGATACTTTAGAGTAGTCTCACCCCTGAAACAAATTCATGGCCCTATGGAGGATCGCTACAGCTGAGATCGAACTCCAGGTCCCATATTACAAAGCAAAGTCAATCTCACTCCGCCATCTCAAGACATCCTTTGTATAAATGTTAATTACTTTAAATACTATATACCAGTAAGGCACTTGCTCAGACCCACTTCCAAATATAGGAGGGTTGGTAAGAAGTAACTCTATTATGCAGCGTCCCTTGTTCTATACTTATTAGCCCGTGACCCTATGCTAATTTCAGGCTCCAGAAAAACCATCTTCATAAATTTTACATCTCAACGTAAGTAAATTTTCTAATACCATCTTTAATTGTGAGTAATTGTAATTTAATTGTGAAATTTATTGTGCTTTAAAGGATTTTCAAAACGCTTGGGACATTATAACTTTTTTTTTCATTAAACCAGGGATTTCCAACGTTTTTCAAGGATTTCAGCCCATACAACTCGTATAGCACTGAATTATACCCAATTAGTACAAGATACACGATTTTTTCTTAGACATTTTTGAAAATGTACCATATCATGTGATTATATAAAAATGTAAAAAAGTTGTTTCTAGAAATTTTTTATTCCCCCCCCCCCCTTAGGCATATTTACTCTCATTTGGGAGCCTCAGTGCTAAACAATACGGAATTTGAAATGATTATTAAAACAATTGCTAATGGTAGATTTGTACCCACCTTTTCCGCTTGAAAGGAGATTTGCCTGTCTCTCCGGTGGGTATCATTTGTTCACCAGGACGAATCCATAGAATTGGGCCGTCGTTGGATTCCATAGGATTTTCCATTGGCACTGATGATAGAGAACCCCAAGGCATAGTCTATAAAATCCGTAAAGTTAAGTATAGCAAGCAAAAACATACAAGTCAGATAAATATTCAATGAATAAATCACAAATACTCTTTAGAAAGGCCATAACATCCTCACTATAACTCCAATTGATTGTAAAATGGAACAGTAGATACAGATTTTTATAGCTTCTTCTGTTTTAAACCGTTTTTAGCAGGTTAGTCCTTGCCCCCCCCCTGTCAATGGCCCTAGACGATATCCTTTTGTTTTAAACACCATAGCTAAATCGATAATGTTTTTTTTTTTCATCTAGTAATTATTGTATCTGTTTTTTGTTGTTGTTTTTTTTAATTTGACTAACCTAGTTGTCTTTTTATCGTATTTCATACAGAATTTGAATTCAAATATTGACTATCATGTTCTCAATTATTTTATCAGAGGTAACGCTCTAGCATTGCATATAGTAAAGAGCCATAATGATTTTGATGTCTTTTTTCCAGTCACTTCATATGGAAGTGGTGATCGAATAAACTTCGAAGCAGATTCATTCGATTGGAAATTGAAAGTTCTAGTGGCTTTTTAAGAGTCAAAAGTGATTGGATGATAAAAAGCCCCCATCCCATACCCTTCTTTCCCCAAACAGATCCGATCAATATTTTGAGTTAGCCATTTTGTTCAAAATAGTCCAAAGGTCAAATAACTATGCCTCCGGACTTGACCAAATCTCCCAATTCCCCAAGGCAAGTGTTGTAATTTATGCAAGTTGCCCATTGTTAACATATAAGGTATTTTATTTAGAAAAGGGGGCATTTTTGATCCCGGGTCTCCAAAAAGCTTTGGCTATTGAGGTATAACTTGAGTCAAAACTGATCGGATGATAAAAAGCCCCCATCCCATACCCTTCTTTCCCCAAACAGATCCGATCAAACAGTGTTGTAATTTATGCAAGTTGCTCATTGTTAACATATGAGGCTTTTTATTTAGAAAAGGGGGCATTTTTGATCCCGGGTCTCCAAACAGCTTAGGCTATTGAGGTATAACTAAGGAAATGTTCAAGGGATGCTGAATACAATCAAAACACACTATATGCACGCTGGTTGTCAAAAGCGAATATCAGCAATATTAAATCAACGACTGATGTTATTAAGCTGAAAGTTTCAGTGTATATTGAAGAGCGATCAGAGGGCAACTAACCCCATGCCCTTTTTAGATGTCTCCTCCCCTCAACACTGATCATAATTTTGAAAAACCCCTTTTGTTCAAATTTAGTCAAAAGGTCTAATAGCTATGCCTTGTATGCAATTTACTGAAAACAATACCTTTTAGACACATTCTTTTACGTTTATAACTTTGAAAAAAAATGAAAATTGAATTGCTGATTTTCCAGGGATCAATATCATTATAAATTAAATATTCAGTTTATTTTCATTAGTTCTTTCCACCATCTTGATTCCTATAGCAAATTAGTTTTTTGTAGTCGTCGATGTTTTCAAAAACAAAGCACACTGTTTACAATACAAATTTTTTTCAATAAAACGTAAATGACGCAATAGGCTTTAGAACTTTTAAGCTTTGAGGAGGGGGAAGGAGCAGTGGCCAAATTCCTGTTTGTTGTAATTTTTATTCGCTTTAAGTTGGACTTCAATATATTGAAGATAGGGATTAAACATAGGGAATCATGTTTGAAGGGATAGCCTGTTGCTGTTTTTAGGATTTGAATTTTATTATGACTAGTGTTTGTTGGTTAAAATGTTGAACCTTGGTGTGTTTCTGTTTTGTCGTTTGTTGTTCTTTTATCTTTTTTGATTTGTATTATCTTAAGTTGTATTTTGTTCCTGAGCTTTGTTTGTAGACTGTATTATGTTTTGCTATGGCCCACAGGCTTTTTGCAATAAATCTTATATTATCTTATCTATATAATTTAATTTTTACACGTTTTAAGCTTTAGTCTATATTATTATATGTTTTCTTTTTGTGGCATGTAATCATTTATTTTAATTTCTGTTCGTTTTGGGTTTCACTTATATAAAAGTCATTTCTGGTCATTTTGAGCTTGAATAAATATAGGACTTTATTTCTTGACATTTGCTTAACAAACTTCTTTTCCGGGATTGTTGGACAAATTAATTTTATATATATATATATATATATATATATATATATATATATATATATATATATATATATATATATATATATATATATATATATATATATATATATATATATATATATATATATATACATATATATATACATATATAATATATACACATATATATATATACTATAAATATATATATATATATATATATATATATATATATATATATATATATATATATATATATATATATATATATATATATATATATATATATATATATATATATATATATATATATATATATACATATATATACATATATATATACATACATATATACACATACATATATATACATATATATATATACATATATATATATATATATATATATATATATATATATATATATATATATATATATATATATATATATATATATATATATATATATACATATATATATATATATATATATATATATATATATATATATATATATATATATATATATATATATATATATATATATATATATATATATATATATATATATATATGTATATATATATATATATATATATATATATATATATATATATATATATATATATATATATATATATATATATATATATATATATATATATATATATATATATATATATATATATATATATATATATATATTGACTTTAAGTATAATATTTATATATATATATATATATATATATATATATATATATATATATATATATATATATATATATATATATATATATATATATATATATATTTATATATATATATATATATTTAAGAAAGCAGGAGTTAGCCCTTGGGACAAGAAAGAAATGACAGGGTGGTCCTTGCTTTTGCCTATGTGTGATATAATGCGCTAGATGAAAGATGTCAAGTGATTACCATGAGTGATGAGTGTTTGATCGCGTGATTTATAAGGCTGGCAGTGGAGCACAGGAAAATATTTTTGTAATTTGTGTAATGCTTTTGTTCTGCAGCTTTAAATAATAAGAGTTGAACTTTTCATTTTGTATTGCCATGGAATGAGCAAAAATAAAGTCAAATAATCTTCAAAGCATAAAACTGCCACAAATCACTATCAATAAATAAACGAAACTCAAAACGAACAGAAATTACAAATAGCCGAGTCAAGCTCAAAACGAACAAAACTTAACATGACTAGGGCTGATAACCCCCATGCCTTCTCAAGACTACAACACAATTCGCGCTTTACTGAAAACAAAATACATTTGAAATGTTTTCACTTTTCTTAATTTCAGAAATGAAAATTAACAAAACTTTAAGGAATAAACGTCAATATATGCCAATTAAACTGACAATCCATGATCATTTGTTTTTTGTTGTTGTTTTTTTTCACTTTATTTGACTTTATTATTGCTCATTCATGGCTTAATTGAGCTCTTTACTTTTCTTTGAAAAACTTGATTTGTGGAAAAATATTTTTAAATTATTTTCTGTTCGTTTTTTACTGATATAGCTTTTTTCATGGACAAAATAGTATTTTATATCTTTTCAGTTTTTTTCTATAAGAATCCATAGTATGAGTTGCTATTTGTATGTTGGAGAAACTTTTTCATCAATTTTGAATCCTGAAAATAACAGTATTTTTTAATTTCATTTTATAGCTTCTGAAGGCGACCGGTAGCGCGTGGGCGGTCATTTATCCTACGGGGGGAGGTGTTGGGGTTCCATCCCTGTTTCTTTTCCTTTCAGATAAATGACCTGTTTTCGTTTTAATTACATTTTTTTTTAAATTTGCCTATTGTATAATTTACGATGACAATTTAAAAGTCTCGTTGCTAAGCTATAGTCGTGTTGCAGTAAGTAAGCTTTGAAGTAAATTCTAGTTTTGTACTTCCTGGTTTGAGTCATTGAATAATAGGACTGGGAAGATAGAATTGGTTATGAATGGGGATTGAGATAATTGGCTGGGCCAAGCGAAGGTCCACCCCTATGAACAGTTGTGTACAGAATATTATTTTTGATTTAGTCTGCGTTTAGACCCCACGCGGGGAAACATATTTTTGTGTTATTATTGTGACCATTTGGAAGAATACAAGTAAGGTATTTTCTGCAAACTGTAGCCTACTAGTTTCCATAACCCAGGCAGGGTAGGAATAGAGTTACGAGATACCGTCATTATTATATTGACAGTGGGAGTTGTTACCTCCAAGGAGAGAGTTAGAGATTTTCTAGCCATAACCCAAGGCGGGTACATTTAGCTTTAGAATGTGGCCATTTGACCAGTTGATCGCGTTATCATACCCTGGGACAGGATATACTGTAAATAGGGTAGTACCAAACCCGATATTAGCAGAACCGGTGTGGTAGACGCGGGCATCCCATTATAATTTGGGGCCGGGGCTTCCCCCTCCAATAAGTGGTGACACCTGTATATTACCACGCCAGTGGCGTTGTGGCCTACCGGTATAACACTGGTGGCTAAATACCACAAACATATCCGCCTAAATATTCCTTAAAAGCTTCCCCTCAATACCCTTAGTTTGCGTGGTAGCAATAATTGTATCATCATTAGCAGCAGTATGCGCATAGCACCTTTGGTTTCTTCAACACACGCTGAGATTTTCAGCTTAATACATAAAATCAACCATTCCTGAAGAATTTCTGATGTGGCCACTTGACAACCTGTGTGGGCATAGTATGTTTCGGTTTAGTTCCATATAGTTTCTATATATCCAAAATTTTTCGCCTTAATATCCTTGGTTTTAATAGCACTAGCACTAGTAGTAGCTGTAGAATTAATTGTAGTAGCCTAAGCTTTAGTGTCAGCAGTAGTAACAGAAGTAGTAAAAATAGTAACAGCAGTATGAGTAGAAGCAGTAGTATTAGGATGCAAATATTTCTGTTGGTTAGTTCAAGATCTGTCACAACAATCACTGTTAGTTTCAACTTCACACACCAAACTGTTCCTAAGATATTGCTGTTACACCCTTTTGACAACCTGCATACAGAAAGCGTATTCTGATTCAGTTCATCTTCCCCCTTAAAATTTCACCTTCATGCCCTTAGGCATAGTTGTAATAGTAGTCACAATAGTAGTATTCATATTACTAGTAATAGTATTGAATAGCGGTAGTACTGCTAGCAGTAGTAGCATTAACCTATTGCAATTTGGTCAGTTGAACTCATCTTGAGTAGTCTCATCAAATCCTGGAAGTTCCAATTTAATACAATTAACCATTTCTATGACATTGCTGATATGTCCTTTTAATAACCGGTATGTTCATGCACTTCTTGAAATTTTCATGTCAATGCTCTTAGCCATACAAGTAGTTGCAATAGAAGTAGTAGTAGTAGTAAATGTGGTAATAGTAGTAATAGTGATATTAGCAGTAGTGTGCACATATTTACTTTGAGTGAGATGATCTTCCCCTTTTAAGTATTAATTAAAAAAACTTTTTCCACAAAATTAGTTATTCAAAGAAAAGTAAAGAACTCCATTAAACAAAAATGATCAAAAATAAAATCAAATAATTTATCTAGCGTGAAACTACCACAAATCGGCATTGATAAATAAATGAAGCCTAAACGAACAGAAATTTCAATAATTAACCGAGTCAAACTCAAAACGAGCAAAAATTAACATAACTTGGGAGCAAAACCCCTATGCCTTCCCAATGCCAGAACAAAATTCCTTCAACCACATCGAATCGGGTGCTTCCGATGTTGACTTAAATTACAGTATATCGGGACGCGGAGGTCTGAAAGAGCATAACTTTGTATTTCTGCCAGTTGATCGTCAATACAGCTTTCAAGGCTTCTTCAGATTGTACATGGAGAGTATCCGTCATATTATTAATGGTGCTCGCACCTCGCGCTAAGTCGTTGGAGTAGTCAGCATCAGAGAGTACCCGGTCTCCGAACTGAAGACCAAATTGAAGGCGATTTATCGTGCTGGCCATAACATGGTCTATGACACAGTTGACAAGCTCGGGAGCGGCGGTGCAACCTTGCCGCACGCCAGTCTTCACCGGGAAGGTGGGACTGCGTCTTCCATTTACTTGCACGCAGCTTTCCGTATCCTCATACAGCTTTTCAAAGAGTGAGCAATATTTCTTGGGTAGACACGTAGTTCTTAGTATCAGCCAAAGTGAACGGCGATCAACAGAATCGAAGGCAGCCTTAAAGTCCACAAACGCGATGTACGCTTTTTGGTGGAACTCCCGCGTCTTCTCGATCAACTGGCGCATAGTAAACGATAACGCCTTCTATGACAATACCGTCTATAAAAACTTTGTATGCCCCCATTGTATGACTTACCACTGGGACCATTAGGGCTGTGAGGGAATTTCCTTTTTAACATCATAGTTTCTAACTTGAAATCCTCAGCTCAGGACGGAATAGTTGAATCAAAATAATGAGGGTATGTGTTTGGGGAAATGCAGGGCGTGGGGGGGCTAGTTGCCGTCCAATCACTTTAGACTATTAGAAAAGGGTACTAGCCATTTTAATTTCAAATCGAATTAACCTTTCTTGAAGTTTCTACGACAACGCATTCTATAAAAACCTTATATACCCCAGGGCATAATTTAAAACCCTTGCCCCGAGGGTAGTAGAGAAGTGTTCTCCTCAAAGAGACATTTTCTATCTGGTAACCAACTACACTGGACAAAATGGCTATCTCAAAATTTTGATTGGCTGTGTTTGGGGGAATGATGGGCGGGGGGACGGGCTAGTTGCCCTCCAATCACTTTCGACTATTAAAACAGGCACTAGCCCTTTGAATTTCCAATCGAATGAACCTTTTTTGACGTTTCTACGACGACACCTTCTATAAAAACCTTCTATGCCCCCAGGGCATAACTTAAAATCCTTGCCCCGAGGGTTGTGGGGGAGTGTCCTCCCCAAAATGGCTATCTCAAAATTTTGATCGGATGTGTTTGGTGGAATGATGGGCGTGGGGGGGGGGGGGGGGGTGCTAGTTGTCCTCCAATCACTTTCGACTATTAAAAAAGGGTACTAGCCCTTTGAATTTCAAACCTTATATGCCCCCAGGGCATAACTTAAAACCCTTGCCCCGTGGGTTGTGGGGGAGTATCCTCCTCAAAAAGATATTTTCTATCTGGAAATCAACTACGCTGAACAAAATGGCTATCTCAAAATTATGATTGGATATGTTTGGGGGAAAGATGGGCGTGGGGGGGGGGACTAGTTTCCCACGAACCACTTTCAAATCTTAAAAAGGGCACGAGCCCCACCAATGTCAAATCGAATGAGCCCTTTTTGAACTTTCTACGACAACTCCTTCGATACGAAGTGCCCGGGCATGGAGAAAAAAAAAAAAAATAGAACAACAACACATTGTGCCCACATCGTTCTTTACTTAGGCAGCGCTAGCGCTGCCTATGATTCTCTGAAAGTTTTAACTTAATACCCAAATCAATTCTTGAGATATACTATTTTTAAAGTGTGCACGCGCATAGCGTCTTTTGATTTAGTTCAAACTTCTCTTCAATGTTGTAAATGTAGTAGTATGGTAGTAGTAGTGGTGATAGTTGCAGTAGTATTGATAGCATGCAAATATTGCCTTTTTGATCATCTCCCTCATCACTCAATTTTCCTAATTAATATACTCAGTTATTCCTGTGTTGTACCCTTTTGACAATCCGTATACACATAACGTGTTTTGATTTAGTTCAAAACTACCCTCAACATTCTCTGAAAGGCTCACCTGAATATCCTTCGTCTTCTTGGAAAGTAAAATTCAAACATAATTACCTTTCTCAATAACATATATAATGTCTAAACAATGAACGAATTGCCTAACTTACACCCCTTGTCATGACGACTGTGGGGGGGGGGGTTGACATCCCCAATACTGGACATTTCAACAATGCTGAACAAAAATAGCTCTCTTAAAATTCCGATCGGATGTTTTGGGGAATGATAGGCTTGGGGGGGGGGGGCTGACGTCCCACCATGCACATTTGACTCTTGAAAAGGGCATTAAAACGCCCAATTTGCAATCAAATGAGCTCCATCCGATCCAAAGTTTATGCAACTACCCGTTCCATAAAAACCTTGTATGCCCTGGGCTGAAGTCCCTCCATTCACTTTTGACTCTTAAAAAGGGCACTAAAACTTCAGACTCCCAATAAAATGAGCTACATCCAATCCAAAGTTTATAAAACCACCCATTCCATAAAAACCTTTTATGCAAGGGCATAACTTACAACCCTTGCCCATGGGCTCTGGGGGATTGTGTCCACCCTACAGACATTGTTGCATGATTTTGGACTATTGGTAACAAATTGGCTATCTCGCATTTGGATTGAATGTGTTTTGGGAAAAGAGGATTTCAGGGTGGGGGGTAGTTGCTCTCCATCATGTTTGACTTTTAAAAGGGACTAGAACTATACATTTCAAATCAAATGAGCCTCTTCTAAAGTTCACATGACCACCGCTTCCATAAAAAACTTTATATGCCACTGGGGCATAACTTACAACCCTCACCCCCAGACTCTGGGGGATTTTTTCCACTCCAAAGGTCTTATTATATGATCTTTGGATTATTTTTAAACAAATAGCTATTTAAAATTTTATCAGCTGCATATGTGGAAAAAAAACGCAGGGGGGGGGGGGTGTCCCCGATCACTTTGACTCTTAAAAATTAAACTAGAACATCTGATTTTCAATCAAAAAAGCCCTCTCCTGAGTTTATGCGACCGCCCTTTCCATAAAAACCTTATATGCCCTCGGGGCATAAGAGGGTGTGTGTCATCCTCAAAGACATAATTACCAGATCTTTCAACTACGCTGATCAAATGGCTATAAAAGTTTGATTAGATGTATTTTGAGAATTGATGGGCATGAGGGGGGGCCTTGTTGCCCTTGAAATGGATTTTGATTATTAAAAAAGGCCCTTTCAATATCCAATCGAATGAACCTTTTTTGAAGTTTCTACAACAACACATAACCATCTTAAAGTTTCTATCAGATGCATTTTGGGAAAATACGAGCTGTTGGGGGGAGGGGGTATCCACCTTCTGATAGCTTTGAATCTGAAAAAGGGTACTAAAACTTCTGATTACCAATCCAGTGAGCTCCTCCGAAGTTTATACGACCACCCTTTCTATAGAAACCTTGTAATTTACAACCCTTACCCCGAGGGCACCGGGGGGTTCTCATCCTCAAAGACATAATTTATGACCTTTTAGCGGAGCCTTTTTCGAAGTTTCTGCAACAACAAATGACCATCTCAAAATTTCTATACGCTGCATTTGGGGAAAATACGAGGTATGGGGGAGAGGGGGTGGGGGGGGGGGGTATCCACGCTCCGATCACTCTGAATTTTAAAAAGGGCGCTAGTACCTCCGATTACCAATCCAATGAGCCCCCTCCAAATTTTATAAGATCACTCTTTCTATATAAACCTTATATGCCCCAAGGGCCTGTTTATCCCTATTTGAACTTTTATTTAATGCCTCAAGGGCATAACTTTCGGCCTTTTCCCTGAGGGTTGTAGGGTTGTCATCCTCAAATACATAATTTCCGGACCTTCTCATCTACTTTCTACAAAATAGCTATCCCAAAATTTTTAATTGGATGTGTCTGGGGGGATTGTGAGCGTGGGGGGATGTTAGTTGCCCTCCAATCACTTTCAATTATTAAAAAGGGCACTAGCCCTTTCAATTTCCAATCGAATGAGCCCTTTTCTAAAACATCTTCTTCGATACGAAGCGCCCTGGACTAACCCCCCCCCCCAAAAAAAAAATATATAATGCCCTGTGCCCACATCGCTCTTTACTTAGGCAGCGCTATTGCGCTGCCTATGATCATCCTTTACTAGGTTGCAAACGTCCTCAGCGTCGAGTCAGTTTGGCAAGGCCACCCACATTATAAAATTACATATACCAAATACAATACATAAACAAATACAAGATAATAACTTTACTCTAATAGTTTACAAATCCAGAGGCAATTCATTTTTTGACATTTAAACTGTTCCAAATAACTGCTAAAAATTAATGCCTGAAGAAGAAAATTTGTGTTCCTTATCAGAGATGAGCAGAACAAACAAGACAATTCTTTTTTCTTTGACAGATATTTAATTATCGGATAATTTGTTTTTAGTATACAATTATTTATCTTTCTTTCTTCTACATTTTTGGCGATTTTAAACACATTCACTAATTTTCTCAAGGTCGCATTGTCACTAGAATCTCAACAGGGTTGCCACCAAAAATGTGTACTTAGTTTAGTTATTGTCTCATATGAACATGAAATACGGCAATAAAATAAGCATGCTTACGAGACGTAGAAATACATTTTGCTCCAAAAGACTCAATAGTTTTGGAAAATAGCCTCCAACTTCCTCTGGAACAGTTCCGACTACTGACACAGTATGAAGAGGACCATAGCGAAATGTACCGCACTTATATGTCTTAGCCACCTAAAAAATTGAATATACTTACAAATTACCCTCTTTATATCTCCTCAGTTTGGAAGTCTTCATAGTTCTACAATAACTGAAAGCAGTAAATTAGGCTAGCCAAAACATTTACGAATACCTTCGTTCCCATGAACCATGTCCAAGAACTTCCCGTGTTTCATTTAATTATTAAAGTTAATTTACACTGAAACAACATGGAGAGACATATGGCCATCCCAAAATTTCTATAAGTTGCATTTCGGGAAAATACGAGGTGGGGGGGGGGGGTATCCACCCACTGATCGCTCTGAATTTTAAAAAGGGCACTAGAACTTCTTATTACCAATTTAATGAACCAATTTTTCTATATAAACCTTATATGCACTCAGGGCATAACTTATAGCCCTTTCCCTGAGGGCTGTGGGGGTTGACATCCTCAAAGACATAACTTCCGGACCTTTCAACTACGTTGAACAAAATTGATATCTCAAATTTTGAATTGGAGGTGTTTGGGGGAATAATGGGCGTGGGAGGGGTGTTAGTTGCCCTCCAATTACTTTCGACTATTAAAAAACGAACTATCTCTTTCAATTTCCCATCGAAACAACTTTGGGAGACAGTGTGACTAGGATACATATTTTTTTTTTTTTTTTTTTTTTTTTGCTTTAAATATGATTTTCAAGGATGATATGTCTTATTGATGCATTCCAGACCACGCACAAAACTTAATTTTAGAATGACCGATCATTTTCTGGTTATCTAGGGACTAGACAGAACTCCCAGTTACTATCAATACTGACTATGAAAGTAGAGTGCTTTCATAAGTTTACTATTAATTTTTTTTCAAGTTCTAGAACACCTTGACATATATACCAGTTAGCCTTTTATGTAAAGGGTTAGCCCTTTTTGTGGATTACCAGGACATTATACACAAAACTAATCACAGAGTTCATAGCATATATTAAAAATAAGTATGAGCTAGAATTCAAATTGAAGCAACAATTAAAGAATCTGAAAACTGAGCTTTTATGCCAGAGAGTGCTTTCTCTGCCCCCAACCCAGGAACATCAATTCACTAATATGTAAAGGGACAGGGTTTTTTTTTTAATTTTTGATTAATGAAGATACAAAGAAGAGATTTTTCAAAATCAAGGGGGGTGGGGGATCTTGCTTTTATTTTTTCAATGAAAATATCAAAAGAGGTACTTTTCAAAATCAATGAGGAGGCTATATAATCTAAGGGGATAGTTACACACGTCTCCCAATTGGCACCCTTGCTCCCTTCCTCCCTCATTTAGAAGAGCCCCATAATATCCACCAGCACCGCGGGGAGATTATTGGGTACCTTAGAAAACTAATGCAAAGGACATTTCTTCCAATACAGATTTTGAGAAAATGAGACATGAGAAATGAATGACATATCTCACTTGAGAAATGAGATAAATGCATACAATTAATACATTTGACATTAAAAATTAAACCAGTTTTGATTATCAGACATCCATTTTTTCAAATATCTAATTTTCCCAAGATATCCTATAAGAAAACCTGAAAGAAGTCCAACCTAAAAAAAGAAGTCGAAAGAAGTCGATCATGGTTTTATTACGTTGAAATTACCTGTTCTCTATATGATGCCATTGTACAAGTTTCAACATCAGAGGTTTTTCCAATAGCACCATTCTGTACTGTAAGTAAAGGGTAATTGTCAGCCATATAGTCCAATAGATCTGGTAAATACCTGGCAGCATCATGCACAATTCCCATTACATGTTTAGCATGGCCGTTTTCATCTTCAGCATATACAACCTACAAAAAAGAAAGAAAAAAGTATCAACAGGATCTCCATGTCAAACGCCCAAAAATCAAAAATATTGTCACAGCAAAAACTGAAATGTCATAAAAAAAGAAGGGAAAGAAGAAAGAAAATGCAGTCAATCAGATTTAGAATACTTTGGTATTTTCTTAAGAGTTCACCAAGTGGGAGGGACGAAGGACCAAAAAACTGGGGAATCATAGGCAGTGCAATAGTGTTGTTTTAATCTCTGTGTTTTTTTTAATGCACTTATTATAGAAGGGGTTGCTGCAGAAAATTCGAAAGGGTCTCATTGGATTGGAAGTTGAGTTCTAGTGCCTTTTTTCAGAGTCGAAATTGAATGGAGGGCAACCAACCCCCATCCCACACCCCTTTTCCCCCAAAGGTATCTAATCTAAATATATACATGACCATTTTGTTCGTCATAGTTGAAAGGTCCAATAACTATGTCTCTGGGGATTAAACTCCCCCCACCCCCACACAGCATTACGATTCACCCATTGTTTACATATAGTATTTGTCATCAGGAAAGGTAGGCAAGTTTAAACCTTGGTCTCTAAAAAGGCCAAAGGTATTTAGCTGAAGCTTTCAATTAATGCTGAGGGAAGGGTTGGACTATATCAAAACATGCTATGTGCATGCAGGTTGCCTAAAAGGCGCAACTTAGGAATACAATCAGGAAGTATTAAGTTGAAACTTTCAGGGAACGATGAGGGGGGTGATCAATTGATCAAAAGGCAATGTGTGCTTGCTATAACTAATACTACTACTATGCTAGAACTAATACTTTTACTGTAACTACTACTAAGGCAAAGGGGATTAAGGTGAATATCTCATAGAATGTTGAGGGGGAAGTTGAACTAAATCAAAAGATATTATGTGCACACATGTTGTGAAAAGGGTGTATGAGCAACGTCTTGGGTATGGCTTAGAGCATTATTTTTGAATCTTTCAGGACATGATAAGTGAGGTTCAATTGAAAAAAATGCGAATCGTGCAGTGCAGTACTACTACTACTGCTACTACTCTTGTTACTACTAATACTAAAGCTAAGGGCAATGAAGTAAAAATTTCCAGAGACATTGAGTGGTAAGTTGAACAAAATCAAAAAACGGTATGTGCATACAGGTCATCAAAGGGTGTATCAGAAAAATGTTAGGAACTTGCAGGGCATGTTGTGGGGGATGTTGAACTCTCCAAAATGCAATATTTACATATTACTACTACTTCTACTGCTGCTAAAGCTAAGGGTATTAACGTGAAAATTTCAGGGAATGTTGAACTAAATCAAAACACACTATGTGCATGCAGATTGTCAAAAGAATGTATCAGAAACGCCACAGGAACTGTTTAGGGTATTAAGTTGAAACTTCAACAGGTGTTGAGGTGGATGTTGAAAAAAAGGTGCAATGGGAATACTGCTACTACTATGACTGCTACCGATGTCTAGGGTATTAAGGTGAGGTTTTAAGGAACTGTTCAGGGGGGATGCTGCTTTAGTGTTGATATATTTGGAGGTATGTGATACGGTCCCAGCAGGTTCGTTTAGGTAGCAAACTATGGCAAAGTGGTCAGTACATAGACTATCAATTTTATTTATATAAATTTTATTCAAAATATTAGAAGACACAATTTGTATATCAGCTGTAGAGAATCTGCGACTTTTGGTGTTGAAACATGTCTTCAGGTTTGGAGGAATAGCAACAGCTAATTCATTACTATTTGAAGTCATACGTTCAATGAACTTACATTCTTCATTTTCTGATTTAGTCACACAAAGAAGGCTGTGGGAATTAAAGTCACCACAAATAATGATATTTTTCAACATATTAGAACTATTTATATGGCTGAAATAACCCCTGACATTTGTAATTTGTCCATTAGGGTTATAAAAGCTTATTATGTAAGTTTTTGTATTATTTTGTAGCAACATCATTTGCAAAATCTGGAAAGTTGATGCCACAGAATTTTATATTATTTTTGACTATTAAAGCTACTCCAACTCCTTTTCTCTCTTATGATCTATCCTTTCTCAGGATAGTGTATCCCAGAGACTTAATTTGTTGATTTTGGGTTAAATGAGTTTCCTGGAGGCAAGCAATATTAATGGAATTATTATTCATGAAAGATATTAGTTTATTTAACTTATTTTCTGTGAGTGATCTTACGTTCCACTGGAGCATTGATATGTGTTGTGTTGTTTATTTATTTTTCATTTGACTGTGTATCAATGTTGAGCTTTGTTAATAGTAAAGCAAGATCTTTTTTTGCTTGAATGAGCATATGATTAGGGATGTAAATTTTTGCCAATTAAGCAATGATTTTTGTTTTCTGTTGTTGTTGTATATTCATGGCCTGAACTGCATTGCAGTTTAGCATGGATAAGCATATATTTGGGGTTTGCATGCTTTGTTGTGCATCCAGTTTGTCAGTTAAGGGATTAATTCCTGGTAGTGTTTCTGGCTTGTTTCTTGTTGGGAGGGGGTGCCATGCCAACCTCATCTCACTAGGCAAGGAGGCTTGTTGGCTTGGTGATTCTTTCTGACAGAGATGTGAGTTAGGGGGATTAAAGGATGGTGTTTCGCAAGGATTACTTGGTGCATTGGGAATGTTTGACTTGGGGGTTTTATTTTGTTTCAATATGGGTTTGATTTGCTGTGAGTGGACAGTATTTGCATCAATTGCTGCAAAAGGGTATGATATAGCTTTCTCTGTTTTTATTTGGAGTGCTAGTGCTCTTTTCTTGTATGAAGGGGATTGCGACTTATTTATGTATTCGTATGGGCCTTTAAAATTGATTAAATAAAAAAAACAAGTTTTTTAAACTGAAAGTAAGGAGCGACATTAAAACTTAAAACGAACAGAAATTAGTCCGTAAATGAAAGGGGCTGTCCCCTCCTCAAAGCCTCACGCGTTAAGCTAAAGTTTTTTTTTTTTTTTGAAAATAAAGTTTTGATACAGTGTAAAAATTTAGCGTAAAGTGCAAAGTTTTGAGGCCGGCACGACCCCATCCATATACAGAATAATTTCTGTTCGTTTTAAATTTTAATGTCTCTCCTTACTTTCATTTAAAAAAAATTATTTTTTTATTTAATTTATTATCGTTTTGTTAGTTAATGCAGCTTTTATTTGCATAAAAATTTTACTTTTCTTTTGCTAAATGGATGTCTTTACAAATTAACTTATGTAACTAACTTCTATATTTGTATATTATTCTTCTGGGAAAAAATAAAAAGTTACAGATTTTGGCAGATATGATCTTGAAACCTATGTTAGAAAGTTTTTCGATACTTTGAATTCCGACGGTTTAATTTTCATTAAAATTCTTTCACTGGTAGGGGATGTTTCCCCCCCCCCTCTTTAAAATATCAAGCAAACTTTCTCAGGCCGGGAGTATTTGATGAGTAATACTTAACTTAATAAAACTTATAAAGAGCGAGGTATTGACTTGGGGGAGAACCCCCTCACATACGTTATAATTTCTGTTCGTTTTAAGTTCTAATATTCCTTCTTACATTTCAGTTGAAAAAACTTGTTTTTTTATTTAATTTCTGATCGTCTAATGATCGATTTAATTTCTAATGCTTGGAAATCCGGCGCCCCCTTCATAGAACTGTCTCTTACCCCATAGAAACATCCTCCACGGAAATATTCTCCAGAGTAACTCCCTCCTCTAGGCCCCCCCCCCCAGAAAAAATCCTTCCTGAAAATGGTTGTATACTTTCCAATAACCAATAAATAATGCTGGCAAGTCCGGCGCCCCCTTCATGGCAATTTCCCTGCCCCCATGAAAACTTCCTTCAGGAACCGATCCTCCAACCTAACCCCCGACCCACCCTTCCCGCCCCCTACCAGAAAAAACCTCCTGAAAACTTCTGTATACTTCCCAATAACCAATACTATATGTTAACATTGGGTAAAGTTCATAACTTTTAGCCCTCCCTCTGGGAACTTCGGGAGATTAAGTCACCCTAAAAGACATATTTATCATATTTTCGACCATTCTGAACAAAACGGCTATCTAAAAATGTTGATCGGGTGACTTTGAGAAAAAATAAGCATGGGAGGGGGCCTACTTGCCCTCCATTTTTTTTGGTCTCTTAAATAGGGAACTAGAACTTTTAATTTCCGTTCCAATGAGCCCTCCCACGATATTCTAGGACCACTGGGTCGAAAAAAAAAAAAAAATAAATAAATAAACACGCATCCGTGATCTTTCTTCTGGCAAAAAATGTAAAATTCCACATTTTTGTAGATAGGAGCTTGAAAACTCTACAGTAGGGTTCTCTGATACGCTGAATCTGATGGAGAGATTTTCATTAAGGTTCTAAAACTCTTAAGGAATTTTTCCTCCTTTTTTTGAAAATCAGGCAAATTTTCTCAAGCGCTTGACTTTTTATGTGTAGGACTAAACTTAATGAAACCTATATATTTGAAATCAGAATTGAAATCTGATTCTTTTGATATATCTATTGGTATCAAAAACCCGTTTTCTAGAGTTTCGGTTACCATTGAGCCGGGTCGCTCCTTACTTACAGTTCGTTACCACGAACTGTTTGATACATGTAGGCTGAGTGTTGTTGCAAGTTGTCAACTCCTTAGGATGGGAGCCTTTACAATTACTACAAGCTAGGAGAATTTCATTGCATTTATTTGTTGTGTGTTCCAGTTTTAGACACTTCTGACACTGGATAAGCTTTGGCTTGTGTTCCTTGTGTAGTTCGATTTGCCCAAATAGGAATAACTTTTCTGGGATATTAATTTTTTCCTTCAGTGTAAATAGGAAAGATCTACTTGTTTTTAATCTATTAGAGTTGGGTTTACACAGTTGAGTGACTTCTTCTGCAGGGATTGTGTTACCAGCCCTATCTTAGAGCCCTTCTCTTAACTCCTGAATTGGTATTTCTAGGGGAACATTATATACTACTATTTTTGTTGGGGATTGTCTTGGGTTCCATTTATATGAATTAATTGGGGTATTCAGAAGAGATTTTAGATTAAGTATTATATCTGCTGATTTCTGATCTTGGACAGCTATTAGCAAACAACCATCACGGTGAATGTTAAGAGAAAACCTTGATTTTAACATTTTGAAAATTGCAACCCTTATTGTAGCAATCTTTGTTATTTCAAAGGGGTTATTAGGAGTAATTTTGAGGTAAATGCCTAAGTTTTGGGAAGGAGAAACTTGGACAGGGGGAGGGGAAATACTTTTGATCGGGGACGTTTTTTTCCATTTTTTGGAGCTCCTAGAAAGGACCTCTTGAAATCTATTATCATCAATCGCTACATTATCTCCAACATTGATCATTGTCCTATTCTCAGAATTTTACTTGTAGTGTGAGCTTTGTGATAGAGGGCTGGCCCAACCGAGATAATGCAAAAATGGATCAATTCAGTTAGTAGTTACGGTAAGATCCGGAGGGACTTTTTTTAGGGGAAGCTCTTTCAATCGCCAGAATAGATAAACTTTAGTATCAGCAAGACAGTATATTTATGTTATAAAAGACCATCTATACAATAATGCGGAGAAAACATCACCATCCACAAAAGAAAACACCACATCTTGGCCCTGAGGAGGCTTTTGAGCACAATTGGTTTGGTACAACTACTGATAAATCGAGACAATAATTCACAAGAAACTTATTTTTAAATTTCTTAAAATGTTATTTTAAAATTTTCACAATCTTTTTTCTTTTTGTCTTCTCTTTTCCTCTTTTCTTTCGTTTTCATAGTATGATTGAAAATTCCAGAAATCTACAAGTTCAAATATCCTTTTTTGGGATATGAAAAATAAATCAACAACACAACACATATCAATACTCTAGTGGAACGTAAGATCACTTACAGAAAATAAGTTAAATGAACTAATATCTTTTATGAATAATAATTCCATCAATATTGCTTGCCTCCAGGAAACTCATTTAACCCAAAATCAACAAATTAAGTCTCTGGGATACACTATCCTGAGAAAGGATAGATCATCAGAGAGAAAAGGAGGTGGAGTAGCTTTGATAGTTAAAAATAATATAAAATTATGTGGTATCAACTCTCCAGATTTTGTAAAGGATGTTGTTGCAATTGGTATCAGTGTTTGGCTGAATAATACAAAAACTTACGTATTAGGCTCTTATAACCCTAATGGCCAAATTACAGATGCCATGGATTTCTTCAGCTATATAAATAATTCTAATATGTTGAAAAATGTCATTATTTGTGGAGACTTTAATGCCCACAGCCTTTTGTGGGGGAATAAACCAGCAAATAAAGCTGGTAAGTTAATTGAGCGTATGACTTCAAATAATAATGAATTAGCTGTTGCTACCCCTCCAAACCTGAATACATATTTCAACCCCAAAAGTGGCAGTTTCTCTACAATTGACCTAGAAATTGTGTCTTTAAATATTCTGAATAAAATTTATATAAATAAAATTGATAGTCTATGTACTGACCACTTTGCCATAGTTTGCTCCCTAAACGAACCTGCTGAAACCCTATCACATACCTCCAATTATATCAATACTAAAGCGAATTGGCCTATGTTCCAAAATAAGCTAAATGATGAAATTACAAGTTTCAACCAAAATTCATGCATTTCAAACGCAACAGCTGACACACATGCTGAAGTTTTGGCATCTTTACTAATAAATACAGCTAATCATGCTATCTCCTGGACAACACCTAGGGAAGCCTTCCCCAAACATATTCCCAAAGCATGGTGGACAAATAAGTGCCAAAATAAATGGAGAACAAAAAAGGCAGCTAGGAGAACATTCTTGAAAAAAAACATCACCTACTACATATTTTAATAAATTCCAAGCAGAATCTAATCTAAAAAGGACCATAATAAATGCTAAATATAATTACTGGAATATTTTGCAAATAATCTCTCCAGAGAAACACATGAGCCAATTATACATAAAGTCATAAGCCACATCTGTGGGGAAAAGACTTCCCCCGACCCACTCCTGTATGAGCTTATACATAATAATACCCATTATGACAATGATAATGAAAAAGCTAAGCTATTTGCCACTCTTTTTGTTAATAAGTTAGCATCAATTAATTATAGCAAAATGCCCGCAATTCCTAAAAACCCAAGTTACCAAGCACGTCCAGGATCCTAGTATCTAACCCACCCATTTTCAATTCAGGAAATGAAAAATGCAATTCATCATATTAGGATCAAGACTAGCAGCAGCTATGACAATATGCACCCTACATGGGTAAAGAATCTCGCCCCTTTATACAAACAGAAGCTTCTAAACTACTGTAATCATGCTTGGTTTATATCTGTGTTCTACGCTATCAGGAAATGTTCGTCCCTCCTACCAATTCTAAAGAAAAATAAGCCCAAAAATAACCCTGAGTCTTATAGGCCCATAATGATTACTCCTGTGATTGGGAAAATGATGGAGAAAATTATCTATTACCGACTCCTCTGGTTTGTTGAAAAAAAAAATATGATTCCTCACACTCAAACTGGATTAAGGAAACACCATTCCTCAACAGATGCTTTCATATTGTTAAAAAATGCAATAAATGAATCATTCTAAAAAAATAATGCCCTAGTTGCAGCTTTCCTAGATTTTGAAGAGGCATATGACAATGTGAACCACCAAATCCTTTTAATTAAACTTGCAAACCTTGGACTACCCCCCAAGCTAGTATCTTTTACAAAATCTTTCATAGAATTGCGAGGTTTCATTGTTTGTGTAGGTTCAGCCTCTTCACCCCAAAAGACAATAACCAAAGGCCTTCCTCGGGAAGCAGTCCTCAGCTGCCTCTTCTTTGCCCTATATCTCTGCGACATGAACCTCCCCCACACGAATCTACAATATGCTGATAATCTGGTACTATGGCTATCTGGCAATACCTTTGAGATTGCATAGTCAAAGCTGCAAAAGTCACTTCCGATTTGAAAAATTCTCTCAACATTCAGATCTACCCATTGCACCTACCAAGTCAAAAATAATCCAATTTCGCCGAAAGCAAAATCTTGTTAATACAAGACTAACTCTAAATGGAACAACTATTCCAGAAGATAATCATATTAATTACCTTGGTCTCATGCTTGACCAAAAACTTAATTTCCACCTCCACATTTAAACACAATAAAAAAATGCTATAGAAAAACAATTATGCTAAAAAGACTTCTTTCCACACCCTGGGGTTGTAAGGAGAAAACCTTACTCCAGTTCTATAAATCATATATAAGACCCCATATTGACAATAGGCTCATCGTCTATGGTGGATATGAAGAGACCCAAATACAAAAAATTGAAAAACGATACCACAATGGAATATATCTCTTTTTTGGTTTTTAGAAATCCACAAGCACTGCGTTCATGCTAATTGGGAGTGGATTAATAACGCAAAGGGAGGGAGGTTGATTTCTTTCGATAAAATATCTTAGAAAAATTGAATCAAATCGCTCACACACCCTGCATATTTGGTTAAGAAATCCAGCCATATATAGAGGCATTGCAGATGAGTATGCCAATATTCAGAAGAAGGTGGAAATACGTGGATGATGACTTGACGATCCTCGAAGTATATCATAGGAATATTAAAAGTGACCCCCTTGAAATTCTATCCCACATTTCGGATGAAGCTAAGAACCTAAATATGAAAGTAAATTCCACTAAATCAAATATAATGACGATAAATTTCTTGAAATCTATTCCCGCATTCCTTGACCCTATCCCCCCAGATATTTCTGTGTCTTCCTTTAAATTACTTGGGGTTACAATTTCCTCTAATTTAAAGTGGGATATCCACGTGAATGATATTGTCCGTAGAGCTAATGCGTCCATGTTTCTCCTTAAGCTCTTGAATAAATTTAACGTCTCCCCATCCCATTCTTTAAGGATTTATACTTCCTTTTTCCGCCCGCATCTTGAATATGCTTGTCCAGTTTGGCAACCTGGTATCTCCCGTGATGAATCTGATAAAATTCAATCTATTCAAAAAAGAGCCCTAAGACTAATTTTTAAAGAAGCTTTGGTATCATATTCACTCCTTCTAAAAAAAGCCAAGCTGGAAACTCTTGAGCACAGGAGAGGAATGCTGTTCCTCCGTTTGGCAAAAAATGCGATAATAAACCCTCGCACAGAAAACATTTTCCCCAAAAGACACTCCCCATCCAGACACCGCCTGCCACGTACTGTCACTGCACCCGTCCCTATCTTGTCCGCCATCCGTTGTTCTACCTCCAGATATAAAAAAAAACCTTTGTCCCCTTCATTACTGATCAAAAAAAACCACTATTTTTTTTTTTTTTTTTTTTTTTACTGGTGATACCCATGCTGGTGTCCATTTGGCTCTTCTGTTCCCTCCCCTTTTTATATATTCTCTTTTAAACCTTTTTAACATTATTTTTATCTCAATTTTCTTTTTTGGTTTTGTTTTAATTTGTGCCTTTTTAACTTTCTTACATTTGACACTTTTTGTTTTTTAGACTAATGAATGGCTTTGCCTTTCTGATATTGTTGTTTTTGGCATTGTTTAGCCAGTTTTTTAGTTGTTGTGATAATTCTATGTCTTTTTTTGTTATATGACCCCGAAATGCGAATTCGGCCCTTCGAGGCCTGTGATAGTCATTTTTCGAAATAAATATCTTATCTTATCTTATCTAAGTTCCCTGTACCCGCAAAGTCTATTGCACCTACTTTCCCCCCATCCCCTCCATGGAATTGGTCAATCCCCATAATAAATACTGATTTCTCAAAGTGGACTAAAGATTTAGTCCCCATCACTTTGTCCAGGAAAAATTTGCTGAACTTAATACAATCACTTATAAAAACCATATCCAAATCTTTGTTGATGGGTCCAAAATGAATGAGAAGGTAGCAAGTGGTGCCTTCCTTCCTCACTTGCAAATTGCAATGGGTGAGATTGTACAATAATGTATCTATAATATCTGCAGAGTTAAATGCCATAATCATGGCATTAGAACATCTTATGGAAAATAAACCATTGATTGCTAATTCAAATAATATTGTAGTTTATTCTGACTCTTTATCAAGACTTGAGTTGCTGTCTTCAGCTCCTCAGTATAAGCTGGATATTCACACTTATCATTGTCTTAGTATTATAGATAATCTTGCTTCAAGTGGCATAAGAACTTATCTTCAGTATATTCCTAGCCACTCTGGCATAAGTAGTAATCATCAGGTTGATGAAATAGCAAAAAATGCTATAAATATTGACCAGCCAAGTGGGAGACCAATCCCCATTAGAGATATTTACCGATGGAGACTATCAGATATTATGTTTAGTAAGAAAAATCCTACTCTTTCCCCCTTTCCCAATAAGTATTTTTCTAAAATTTATCATAGAATTAGTTCTGGAGCAAATGGACTAAACTTTCTTGCATTCTCGTATCAGTTTCCTAATTCAAGTGGTTCAGTTCCCCTGTCCCCTCTTTGCAGGTATTATAATATTAATAGTGAAACAATTGACCACTGCCTATTTGAATGTAATATGCTGACGTCTGCACAGTATACCTTGCATTTTAAACTGTTAAAGTGCTTCAAACACCACAAAATCTCAGTATCAGCCAAGAGCCTAGCAGACTATACCTGCACACCGAGCACAGAAATCGATATCTATCATCTTATATTTGAACTCCTTGAGTCGAAAGATCTACTGAAAGATATCTGAGAATATCTAATATATAAGAGACAACCAAGCCAGTAGCTCTGTAGCCAACAGAGTGAAGCAAAAGGAAAAGGGCTAAATAGAATCAACTGAAAAGCCCGCCTGCTGTGAAATAGAAGAAGAAGAAGAAAATTGTATTGATTATCCTCCTATAGCAAAAATCGATGCTTGATGGTGCGCGTGCGGCGTAGCCGCACGCGCAAAATTTTTTTTTGAGCATTTAGTAAAAACAGATACGATCTAGTAAATTTTTCCTCTCCGATTTAGTAAATTCTTCCAGGTCAGGGTGGCAACCCTGGTTCAAATAACTTGCAAAGAGAAGTAGCAATCGTGATTGGACGGAAAGAGGAGTATTGCATGGTAATTTTTCCTTTTTTAAGAACTGGCGTAAGATCTCCAATTGAGAAAGTGGTTGGGACAATACTCTGAATGAGGATAATCTGCATCAGGAGTTACGTGACTAATGAGAGCGGGCCCAGCACTTTTTAAATGGAGTGCGCTGATCTCATCAATCCCGAAAAATAAATATTATTTTCTTAACCAATAGAAAAGACTATGTTAACCAATAATGAGCAAAAATTAATTTTAAAAAACTTTCCCACAAAACGTCTTTCAGAGAAATGTAGAGCTACATTAAACCAAAGATAAGCAGAAATAAAGTTACATAATTTTGCAAGTGCAAAACTGCCATAAATCACCATCAATAAATAAATAAAAAGCAAAACAAACAAAAATTACAACAAATAGGCAAGTCAAACTCAAAACAAGCAGAAAGTACCACAGAGGAGTAAGGCTAATGTACCCTGTGCCTTCCAAAGACTAGAAAATAATTTGCGCTTTACTGAAAACGAAATATATTTTAGACGTTTTCTCTTTTTTAACTTTAATAAATGCAAAATTATTAACACTTTTAGGAATAAAATCTTTGAAAAACAAAGATTGTCTACAGCAAAGTGAAAATTATGTTATGGTCATTAGAAGGCACAGGGGTGTCAGCACTACTCCTTTGTAGTAGTCTCTATGCCTATACACCTTATTTCTGTCCTAGGATAGATTATAGAATATCATCAACAAGCAAAATGAATCATTTTTATACAACTCTGAAAAACTTATGCCAGCTTTGCCTCTCACAGAGACTATCTGTCTTGGCTTTACTCTAATTAGCCATGGCTCTCAAGTATGTATTCATTTCCACCCAGTTGTCTACAAGATCAATTTGAAAAAAAAAACAAATAAATTTTGAGGTTCATGTATGTACACTTGACACAGCTGGTATTTGGAGAAAAGATCCACTATGTGCATCCAACTGTTTTTTGTTGTTTTTTTTTCAATCTGCATCTTCTGGTTGAGGTATTGAAAAGTCTGCCTTTAATACGTTCTGGCCCATAAGGTTTCTTTACATAATTAATAAAACACTATTTCTATACAGAAGCACACACAAAAATTGTCTTACCTCATGAATAGTTTGATTTTCCAATCTATTAAACGTGCATGTAACAGTCATATTATAATACACATAGACTTTCACTTTCAGGTAGCAGTCTTAAGAATTATTAAATAAAAAAAAAACAAGTTTTTTAAACTGAAAGTAAGGAGCGACATTAAAACTTAAAACGAACAGAAATGATTTCTGATATGAAAGGGGCTGTCCCCTCCTCAATGTCTCGCTCTTTACGCTAAAGTTGCTTATTGTATTTAAAAATAAAGCTGTGAGACAGAGTGAAACTTTAGCGTAAAGAGCGAGGCGTTGAGGAGGGGACAGCCCCTATCATATATGGAATAATTTCTGTTTGTTTTAAGTGTTAACGTTGCTCCTTACTTTCAGTTAAAAAAACTTGTTTTTTTTAATTTAATTTCTGAACGTTTTGGAATTAATGCAGGTTTTGATTTTGGCTCACCATACATGAATAATTAAAACAAAATTTGTATATTAACTTTACTTTTTTTGGTAAATGGCTTTCTCTGAAGTTGTTTAATTTTATTTACGGAAGTTTTATTAGCAATAAATATACATAACTTACGAATTGACTTACGTAACGAACTTCTATATTTGTATATTTTTATTCCGTATCTTAGGGGGTTGGCCCCCTTAGTCAATATCTCGCTCTTTACGCTTAAGTTCGAATTTTTTTTTCCAATTCTTTAAGAATGGCCCCTTAATCACAAAGACCGTTAATTAGAATAAATAGCTCTTAGGAAAGTACAGAAGAAAACTTTAGCGTGAGAGAGGTTTTGACTAGGGGGTGAACCCATTCATATACGTAATAGTTTCTATTTGTTTAAATTTTTTATGTGGAAAAGTTTTCAGTTGAAAACTTGTTTTTTTTTTATTTAATTTCTGATCAGTTTTTTAAAAATAATGCTGGGAATACGGCGCCCCCTTCATAGCATTGTCCCTTCCCACATGAAAACTTCCTCCATGTAAGAATCCTCCGACGTAACCCCTAACCCACCAACCCCCACTACCAGCAAACATCCCCCCTGAAAACAGATGTATACCTCCCATAAACCAATACTATTTTTACGCATTGGGCAAAATCCATAGCTTGCAGCCCTTCCCCTGGGGACTGTGGGGGATTAAGTCATCCTCAAAGACATAGTTATTATATTTTTTGATCTTGCTGAACAAAATGGTTATCTCAAAATTTTGATTGAGTGACATTGGGAAATAAATGAGCGTGGGAGGGGACCTAGTTGCCCTCCATTTTTTTGTCACTTAAAAAGGGCACTAGAACTTTTAATTTCCGTTCGAAGGAGCCCTCCCGCGATAATCTAGAACCATTGGGTCGATATGATCACCCCTGGGGGAAAAAAACAAACAAACAAACAAATGAACACGCATCCGTGATCTTTCTTCTGGCAAAAATACAGATTTCCACATTTTTGCAGATAGGAGCTTGAAACCTCTATGACTTTTACGGGGTGTTTCCCCCTTTTTTGAAAATAAGGCAAATTTTCTCAGGCACGTAACCTTTCATTGTTATGGCTAAACTTCATGAAACTTATATATTTGAAATCATTATAAAAATTTGATTCTTTTGATGCATCTATTGGTATCAAAATTATGTTTTTCAGAGTTTCAGTTACAATTGAGCCAGGTTGCTCCTTACTTACAGTTTGTTACCACAAACTGTTGGATTAGCTGGCTTTACCTTCCAGAACTATTCCATCAAATGCATTTAGTTCATCAGTAAAATTTCAGATTTTTATCTAATGGCTGCATCTATAAAATCTTATAAAATTTCCTTTGAAGTTTTTATAAGGTTTTTGAAATAAAATGATTTTTTTATATTTGGCCCCAACCTCCAAATATAAATTCACTGCTACCTCCAAAAAGATTCTTCTGATCCTATTCCTCCTAAGAACACATACTTACCCTTTTCTCTGTTTTTTTAAGGGTTGACTCTAAAAAATGAAACTTATTTCATAGCAGAGTATCATTTAAAAAAAACAGAGATGAGTGCTGAGTCAGCTGGATATCAAAATATTTCCTTCCATAAAAACCACAATTTCCTTAGTTCACAAACTGACTGATGTATATTACCTCTAATGGAGCACTATAATTTTGATAGGATATATATTTGAAAGTAGCATAAAAAGTACAATCTCCATCAAATCTTTCCATAAAAAGAGCTTTCTCCATCAAATCTCCCAGTATTTATGAAAAATAGGAGAAACATACTTGCAAACTATGTAATTTTTTTAAGTACTTTTTTTTACTAGTTATGGTTCTTTTACTAGTTTTACTGGTTTACTCCTACTTCTTTTAATTTTACTATATGGATGTTGTAACTTAAAAAGTTCAGCTACAAAGCAAAAGAGGATATTTTTCTATGAAAGGAAGGGAGCTTTGGACATAATTGCCCTTTGCATTGATACAAAATGACACAAATATACAACATTCAAACAACCAGTCTATGATACCCAATTGAATCCATACCCCATCTCCTTTGAAAAAAAAAATCCAAACATTTTCATAATTTCAACCATATATTCTTGATAGTTTATACCTAATTTGTCACTCTTTAAATTGTACCCCCTCCCCCCATTGTAAAAAATCCTACTTTTGTTCCTGGCTGAAGGGAAACATTAATGAAAAACAGGTTATACTATGATAATGATTCAATGCAAACTTGTGTATGGTACAAAACTGTAAACCAAAGCAGAATGACATAACTAAGTATTTATGATCATTTTAAAGTACTTTTTGGAATTTTTTCAAAAATGCCCTGTTTTTCAGGTTTACCTAAAGAATTGAATCAGCAAACCTCTATCAAGTTTGTCAGATTATCCCTATGGTGGCACAGTGTGTTTGATCTTAGCTTGGTAATATACAACCCAGAGATTGAACCCAGCTGTAGCAAAGGCTTTCACTTTCAGGTAGCAGTCTTAAGAATGATAGGCTGGCTTTACCTTCCAGAACTATTCAACATTAATCAAAACAGATTATACTATGATAATGATTTAATACAAACTTTTGTATGGTACAAAACTGTAAACCAAAGTAATATGCCTTTAAGAATGACAAAAATAAGTATTTATGATCATTTTAAAGTACTTTTTGGAATTTTTGGGAACTTTTTTTTTTCAAAAATACCCTGTTCTTCAGGTTTACCTATGAAAGATTTGAATCAGCAAACCTCTATCAGGTTTGTCAGATTATCCCTATGGTGGCACAGTGGGTTTGATCGTAGCTTGGTAATATACAACCCAGAGATTGAACCCAGCTGTAGCAAAGGCTTTCACTTTCAGGTAGCATTCTTAAGAATGATAAGCTGGCTTTACCTTCCAGGACTATTCAACATTAATCAAAACAGATTATACTATGATAATGATTCAATATAAACTTTTGTATGGCACAAAACTGTAAACCAAAGCAATATGCCTTTAAGAATGACATAACTAAGTATTTATGATCATTTACTTTTTGGAATTTTTGGGGACTTTTTTTCAAAAATACCCTGTTTTTCAGGTTTACCTATGAAAGATTTGAATCAGCAAACCTCTATCAAGTTTGTCAGATTATCCCTATGGTGGCACAGTGTGATTGATCTTAGCTTGGTAATATACAACCCAGAGATTGAACCCAGCTGTAGCAAAGGCTTTCACTTTCAGGTAGCATTCTTAAGAATGATAAGCTGGCTTTACCTTCCAGGACTATTCAACATTAATCAAAACAGATTATACTATGATAATGATTCAATATAAACTTTTGTATGGCACAAAACTGTAAACCAAAGCAATATGCCTTTAAGAATGACATAACTAAGTATTTATGATCATTTACTTTTTGGAATTTTTGGGGACTTTTTTTTCAAAAATACCCTGTTTTTCAGGTTTACCTATGAAAGATTTGAATCAGCAAACCTCTATCAAGTTTGTCAGATTATCCCTACGGTGGCACAGTGTGATTGATCTTAGCTTGGTAATATACAACCCAAAGATTGAACCCAGCTGTAGCAAAGGCTTTCACTTTCAGGTAGCATTCTTAAGAATGATAAGCTGGCTTTACCTTCCAGGACTATTCAACATTAATCAAAACAGATTATACTATGATAATGATTCAATATAAACTTTTGTATGGCACAAAACTGTAAACCAAAGCAATATGCCTTTAAGAATGACATAACTAAGTATTTATGATCATTTACTTTTTGGAATTTTTGGGGACTTTTTTTTCAAAAATACCCTGTTTTTCAGGTTTACCTATGAAAGATTTGAATCAGCAAACCTCTATCAAGTTTGTCAGATTATCCCTATGGTGGCACAGTGTGATTGATCTTAGCTTGGTAATATACAACCCAGAGATTGAACCCAGCTGTAGCAAAGGCTTTCACTTTCAGGTAGCATTCTTAAGAATGATAAGCTGGCTTTACCTTCCAGGACTATTCAACATTAATCAAAACAGATTATACTATGATAATGATTCAATATAAACTTTTGTATGGCACAAAACTGTAAACCAAAGCAATATGCCTTTAAGAATGACATAACTAAGTATTTATGATCATTTACTTTTTGGAATTTTTGGGGACTTTTTTTTCAAAAATACCCTGTTTTTCAGGTTTACCTATGAAAGATTTGAATCAGCAAACCTCTATCAAGTTTGTCAGATTATCCCTACGGTGGCACAGTGTGATTGATCTTAGCTTGGTAATATACAACCCAAAGATTGAACCCAGCTGTAGCAAAGGCTTTCACTTTCAGGTAGCATTCTTAAGAATGATAAGCTGGCTTTACCTTCCAGGACTATTCAACATTAATCAAAACAGATTATACTATGATAATGATTCAATATAAACTTTTGTATGGCACAAAACTGTAAACCAAAGTAATATGCCTTTAAGAATGACAAAACTAAGTATTTATGATCATTTTAAAGTACTTTTTGGAATTTTTGGGAACTTTTTTTTTCAAAAATACCCTGTTCTTCAGGTTTACCTATGAAAGATTTGAATCAGCAAACCTCTATCAGGTTTGTCAGATTATCCCTATGGTGGCACAGTGGGTTTGATCGTAGCTTGGTAATATACAACCCAGAGATTGAACCCAGCTGTAGCAAAGGCTTTCACTTTCAGGTAGCATTCTTAAGAATGATAAGCTGGCTTTACCTTCCAGGACTATTCAACATTAATCAAAACAGATTATACTATGATAATGATTCAATATAAACTTTTGTATGGCACAAAACTGTAAACCAAAGCAATATGCCTTTAAGAATGACATAACTAAGTATTTATGATCATTTACTTTTTGGAATTTTTGGGGACTTTTTTTTCAAAAATACCCTGTTTTTCAGTTTTACCTATGAAAGATTTGAATCAGCAAACCTCTATCAAGTTTGTCAGATTATCCCTATGGTGGCACAGTGTGATTGATCTTAGCTTGGTAATATACAACCCAGAGATTGAACCCAGCTGTAGCAAAGGCTTTCACTTTCAGGTAGCATTCTTAAGAATGATAAGCTGGCTTTACCTTCCAGGACTATTCAACATTAATCAAAACAGATTATACTATGATAATGATTCAATATAACTTTTGTATGGCACAAAACTGTAAACCAAAGCAATATGCCTTTAAGAATGACATAACTAAGTATTTATGATCATTTACTTTTTGGAATTTTTGGGGACTTTTTTTTCAAAAATACCCTGTTTTTCAGGTTTACCTATGAAAGATTTGAATCAGCAAACCTCTATCAAGTTTGTCAGATTATCCCTACGGTGGCACAGTGTGATTGATCTTAGCTTGGTAATATACAACCCAAAGATTGAACCCAGCTGTAGCAAAGGCTTTCACTTTCAGGTAGCAGTCTTAAGAATGATAAGCTGGCTTTACCTTCCAGAACTATTCAACATTAATCAAAACAGACTATACTATGATAATGATTCAATACAAACTTTTGTTTGGTACAAAACTGTAAACCAAAGCAATATGCCTTTAAGAATGACATAACTAAGTATTGATGGTCATTTTAAAGTACTTTTTGGAATTTTTGGGGACTCTTTTCAAAAATACCCTGTTCTTCAGGTTTACCTATGAAAGATTTGAATCAGCAAACCTCTATCAAATTCGTCAGATTATCCCTATGGTGGCACAGTGGGTTTGATCTTAGCTTGATAATATGCAACCCAGAAATTGAACCCAGCTGTAGCAAAGGCTTTTTTCAAAAATACCCCTGTTCTTCAGGTTTACCTATGAAAGATTTGAATCAGCAGACCTCTATCAAATTTGTCAGATTATCCCTATGATGGCACAGTGGGTTTGATCTTAGCTTGGAAATCTACAACCCAGAGATTGAACCCATCTGTAGCAAAGGCTTTCACTTTCAGGTAGCAGTCTTAAGAATGATAAGCTGGCTTTACCTTCCAGAACTAGGCTTACCTTCTACAAATTCAACCCAGCTGTAGCAGGCTTTTTTCAAAAATATCCCTGTTCTTCAGGTTTACTTATGGAAGACTTGAATTAGCAAACCTCCATCAAATTTGTCAGATTATATCTATGGTGGCACAGTGGGTTTGATCTTAGCTTGTTAATATGCAACCCAGAAATTGAACCCAGCTGTAGCAAAGGCTTTTTTAAAAAATATCCCTGTTCTTCAGGTTTACCTATGGAAGACTTGAATTAGCAAACCTCCATCAAATTTGTCAGATTATATCTATGGTGGCACAGTGGGTTTGATCTTAGCTTGTTAATATGCAACCCAGAAATTGAACCCAGCTGTAGCAAAGGCTTTTTTCAAAAATATCCCTGTTCTTCAGGTTTACCTATGGAAGACTTGAATTAGCAAACCTCCATCAAATTTGTCAGATGGTGGCACAGTGGGTTTGATCTTAGCTTGATAATATGCAACCCAGAAATTGAACCCAGCCGTAGCAAAGGCCTTTTTTCAAAGATACCCAAGTTCTTCAAGTTTACCTATGAAAGATTTGAATTAGCAAACCTTCATCAAATTTGCCAGATTATCTCTATGGTGGCACAGTGGGTTTGATCTTAGCTTGGTAATATACAACCCAGAAATTGAACCCAGCTGAAGTAATACACTGCAGAGTCAATGCAAGGACTACAGTAGTCAAGAAGCATTGTAATCCATTTACTTATTTACTTACTTTGTCAGATTTTGTATGTTTTTTAAATCTAAGAATTTACAGATAAAACTTTCAAGCTTACCTGGAAAAATTCTTTTGCTAGCTCTTCAGTCTCCTTTTCACTTAAGTGAGCAATTTCATGTTGATACATATGTACAACAGAAGCTCCTCCATTGGGGTACACTTCAATATGCATATGCTGTTTATACTTCAACTTCCTCATGTCCACATCCTTATGAGAAGCACCTTGATCAGTTTTTGCAGATTTATCAATTCTGCATTGAACCCCAACATTGGCACGTCTTATTTTTGATCTTTCATAGCATCTTCTGCATTCATGTCTTGATTTATGTGAGCTATGTCTTTTATCATGACTACTTCTTTTGTCTTTGCGTACTCTTTCTTCTTTCTTTTTTAGCTGGTTTTGCTCTGTGACTGCCACATTAATTTTTTCTTCTTTCTCAGTTTTAATATTTTCTATTTCCATAGGATTTTCAACAAAATTTATGTACAACTTTCTCTCTTCTTCCTGTTTTTCTGTGATTCCAGTAGAGCTCTCTTCTTTCCTTTCTTCCTTGACTATATTTAGCAAAGTCCCATTTCCCATTTCTTCAACTTCATCCTTGGATTTTTCATTATAAATCTCTATAGACTTGGTGATTACTTCTGCCACAGAATTATATGAAGCATTTTCTTTTGAATCTTTTATATTACTAGTTACCTCACCAATTTCTTTTAGGTTTTTATCAGTGTCACTTTCAAAGTTTAAATAAGGTTCTTTTTCTGTGTCACCCTCAGGTGAAAAATTAGGATAATCACCAAATTTTTCTGAGTCTGAAAATGGTGGACTAATAAAAACACTTCCAAACCCATCATCACCCTTTTCTAAAATTCCATTACTGTCTGGTGCATTAACATCACCAAAGCTCTGGAACTTCTCAATGTCACCATCCATTTTAAATCTGAAACAAATACAAGGAGTAAAATGCAGCAAGTATAAGGTGGTAACATGCAAGCAATTTTAGGTTCCATTATTGTCAGGAAGATTACAAAGAATGCAGGCAGTTTATGGATTTTAATCGGCTGATTTTTTTAATTTATTTTTAACTACTATTCTCCTACTTATCTTGCTATGCATAATTTTTTCTGTTGAAAAAAACTTTGGAATTGAATTTGACATACTTTGTACCTATATTATCGAGGCTATACCATTTTTGGTAAAAAAAAAAAAAAAAAAAATTGTTTTAGTTTCTAGGCAACCCTTGTAAATACCAGAGGAAGTTCCAAAGAACAACACCCTAAGCAAAATAACAAGGTAATATGAAACATAACAATATTCAGCTCAAAGAGATGAGTAAGGTAACAGTCTGTTACTAATTATTTAAACACCCGATATTGATTATGACAATTAATTTTCTTTAAATTCTTGAATGCTGATGCTGAAGCATCAATAACATTTTAAATTTATTATTGCAAATTAAATCCATCTAAACAGTTCAAAGAAATGATGATGGTGAATTAGAATTAGGAATAGGGATTCTGACTCAAGGTTTATCAAAACTAGAATTGATATCATGTAAATTTTGCTAATTTATGAATTAATTAAAAAAAAAAACTTTCTAAAAAAGAAGTTTTTCAAAAAAAAGTAAAGAGCAATATTAATTTTAAGACCAGCAGAAATAAATTCCTATAATAATTAAAACTGAAAACCACCAGAGATTACTATTAAAGAGTAAATGAAACCCAAAACAATCATACAACATGTACTAATATAAATATGACTCTTAAAAAGGACAGTACAACTTCTGATTACCAATTGAATGAAACCCCTGCAAAAATTTACATGATCAACCCTTCAATAAGAACCTTATATGTTGACAATGGGTGTTGTTACCCTGGCGGAAAGGGGGTCAAACATGGGAGCATAGTGATTTGACCTTTGGATTATTTTGAACAAAATGGCTTTGATAGGAAGCATTTGGGGACAAAGGGGCAGGTTCCCCTCTCGTCACTTTTGACTCTTAAAAAGGGAACTAGAACTTTTGGTTTAAAATAAAAACAAGCCTCCTCCAAAGGTTTGACAACCACCCCTTCCATAAAAACGTTTTATATTAGCAATTTGCATAACCTATATTCCTTGCCCCTGGGCTGGGGGAGGGAAGCATAGTTCTATGACCTTTGGACTATTTTGAATAAAATAGTTATCCCAGAAATTTTATTGATGCATTTGGGGAAAAGAAGACATGGGGGGGGGGGATAGGTGTCCTCCAATCACTTTTGACTCTTAAACAGGGCAGTAAAACTTTCCATTTCCAATCAAATTGGCCCCCTCCAAAGTTTATATGACTACTACTTCCATATGAAGTGCATGTTGGGGAAAAAATAATAAATAATCAAAAATTGAAGAATTATGACTCTTTACTATAGGTAACACTATAGCATTGCCTCTGAAAGATTCAGTTGTTTAATTCAGTTTTTTGTATAAAAAGAAAATGTTTTTTTTTTAAATAAAGCTAATTGATCAACACTCCAAGACTGGTTGATCAAATTTGTATGTAGCAATGTGCAGGCACCAGTACTAGGCTATGTAATTAGCCATCTGATTATGAGACAGGTCAAGTGGACAATAAGGATAGATTGTAATTACATGACAATACTTGTTCTTTGTCTGCTTTTTTTAATATTACTCAAGAGAGGTCAGTTGCAACCAGTGGTGTACACCCAGGTCAGAACTTCAACTTGTCACCCCCTGCCCCATTTTTCTTTGGATTTTTTTTTCAAACTGTTAAACAACCAATTAACATCACTCATTTAAAATCTTTACATTATGGAAACAAAGAAGTCAAAGGAAAAGTAAAATTGTTTATTTTAAAGAATTTATTTGTAAACATTTTAACATAAAAAAAATTAATGCATACGTAAGTATAAACAAAAAACGGGATTTTGAAATATAGTCGCTCAACTAAAATTAATATAGCATCCATTGTTACATTATAATGGATCATAACAACATGTACTGTTTTTAAAAACCATTATTTTACTTAAATTCTCTTCTTTCTAACTTTGTTTCCTGCAAACTGAAAATTATCCTCATCAAAATTGATCTTTTCGGCCACACTGATCTAAATGGATAAAATAGCTAAGCTAGAGGAGAGCTGAATTTGGCTCATAATAGATCTAAGATAAATTTTAATACACTTCAGTTTGGAAAAACTCCTCTCACAAGAAACAACAGACACACAGCATTATGAAAAACCTTAATTCTACAGTTAGACAGGCAAAGAGTCTGAGAGCTCACATTCAACTATAAACTGCAGTAGTCTTAAAGAACTCTCCTTACAGGCTTCTTCTTCAGGAATGTTTGCTGAATGTAAAAACCTTATCAGACATGGGATTTAACTTAACATATTTTCTGAACACATCTCTTTGTATGTTTCGACTAAACTGGCAACTGATTTTGGCAGTTCAGCTTCTGAACTCCTTAGCATGTTCTGGGCCCCCAAGACAGCAATCCAAAGTTATATGTCTTTGATGTCTTGACAACAAGCATTGATTTCTAGCTGAAACATTTTAATACACTCTAATGTCCATCTTTTTAGTTCTTCCAACATTAATGGCTCATCTGCAGCTTTCTCTCTGGGCATCAATTTCTTTTCTTGATACTCCTTCTTTTGGCAAATTTAATCACCTTTTTGAACAGTACCATATCTATTATAAATCAACAAGGTCTTTAAACTTCTTATTTTGGTTAGGTACTGACCAAAATCATTTGGTCATGTCAATTTATTCAAAGAATTTGCAGATGCTTTTGGGCATAGTTGAATCCTTCTAAGACACTATCCTACAGTCACAAAAAGCATATAATGAGGAATCACACATTGAAGCAATAAACTTTGAGCTGCTGCCCTAATATATACAGTTTGTAAAGGATCATGAAGTTCCTCAATTGTTCCAACTTAAAACTCTAAAATGTGTTTTTCAGTATATTGTCAATTTAGACTGGATAAGCTGTATTCATATTATACTACATTCTAGAATAATATTCTCTGGGATAAATTTATCTTCTTTTGATTGGTTAGGGAAAGCTCTCTTTTGTCATTCCATCAGATCTATAGTCATATTTTTTAGTTGAAATTGTTTTTGTTTTTTTATCTGATGCATGTTAATCACATTTTGAGAAAATAGTTTGTTTGTTTTTTTTTCTCTGGTGCATGTTTATCAAATTTTGGAACTGTTTTGATATACATAAAATTTCTACAAATTTAACCAGGAACATTAACAGATTTTATTTTTGAAGTGGTAAACATAAAGCAGTGTAATATAACTTCGAAAAAAAAATGCAAATTATATAGAAAGACCTAAGATATTACAGGGTAGATTACCAAAACCTCATTATTCCAAGAGCCACAGGGATGAAAGTCCCTTACCCTTTGTATGTTTCTGATTAACTACTAATGAACAAAAAGTAAATTCTGATTGGTTATATTTGCTAATTTTGATTGGTTATATTAATAAACCAGCAATAGGAGAGAGTAAATAGTTTTTATAGGAGTACTTACTTGTACTTGTTGTGTGTTCAAGCTGCATCCAGACTCATTGTGGCGCCCAGCAGATGACAACATGTCTCCTTCCATAGGATTTGCTTGAGGATGGCAGGCTCCACCATTTCCAGCCACTGGTGATCCCAGCAATGGTTGTATTTTCAGAATCCTCTGATTGGCTCCAGATCAGACTTAACTGTTGCTAGCCACGTCTTCTTTTGGCCACCTGCCCTCTTCTTCCAAGCAGGTAGTGGTAGACATTTGAGGCATTTTTTGCTTATATGGTCATCTGGTCTGTGCATTGTGTGGCCAAACCATCTCAGTCTCCTATGCTTAACAATGTCAGAGACAAGTGGGTGAACCCCCATATCTTCTCCTTACTTCTTCATTCAAGATTCTATCTGAGAGGTGGATACCCAGGATATAGAACAGGCATTTATGGTTGAATATTTTCAAGCTCAACACTTTGGCTGCTTTAAGTGACCATGTTTCACATCCATAGAGGAGGACAGAGGGAACCATAGCTTCATATACTTGGAGCTTTGTACATGGCAATATTTTGCTCCACTTCCAGAGATACTTCTGTATTTGAAGGAAGACACTCCAGGCTGACAATATGTGGCTCTAGATTTCTTCTGAAGATTCACCAGCAGGGTTTACCATCAATCCAAGGTATCTGAACTACTGGACGTCCTCTATCTGTTTGCCATTTAGGGTCACAGGGGCTTCATCCATCCCATCCGTTTTCATGGATTTTGTTTTTGGTACAAAACAAAATGCTGTGATGCTACTACCACTGCTACAAGTACTCTCCATAGAACCAAGCTGGTTAGCTGATACAGCTGTATGCTCTTCCTCCACGCTAATCTACTCAAACCTTCACTCTGTAACCCCTCTCATTATTCTGTTTGTTTTAATATTGATCCTTACTTTCAGTTGAAAAATTTTTTTCTTTTAATTTAATCTCTCTTTAAAGCATGATTGTGTATGTATTTTATTGGAATTGCTTTTCTAAAACATTGTTGCAAACCATTTACTAGCAATACTGAAGTTACCTTATCAAAACAAACTAAGTGGTATGGGTATTCAAAATCATGGAGGGCTATTAAAGAATCAAAATTATCATTGTTAATTTTGGACTTGAAGACTGAAAATTCTATGGTTTTGTTTGTTCTTTCCTTTGCCCAAGTTTTCACTAATATTTTTCAGTCTGAAAAGCATCTAATTGATTAGGTAATTAACAAGATTTGTCACCTTGTGGCACTTTTGATAGGTTTCTATGCAAAGAGATACAAGTTCTAGTCAAGGAAAAAAAATATATGTAATTAGAATGGGCATCTTTGTTAGAAGCAACCTTGAGGTAAAATTCTGGTTAAGCTACTTTTTGCTATCTTGGAAGAGTGGTTCAGTAATGAATCTTGGGCCAAAAACATACTCTGGGAAGGAATTGCCAAGCTTCTATGTTAACCCTCTTCTGATTTTTAAGTCTTAAAAATTTGCCTACTTGACGGGTAGACAATTTCTCACTTTTCATGCCTAAAATGTGTCCTAACTGTCTCAACTTGTCTTTCATTATTGCCCTAAAAACCACATAGAACAATAAATTGTTCAACTTACAGGTGTAAGAACTATTTTTAGACAATTCCTCTCGAAACAATTTAACAAATGTTCCTTTGTCTTTTGATTCACTCACTTTTCAAAAGTCTCTTTAATCATTTATGCTTGAATTAGGGATGCAACCCATCAAAGTTTTGACAAAACAACATTTTACCCAAATTTTCAGTTATCAGTTTCTTTTTCTCTGGTTTTGGTTCTAAAAATACAAATCTTTTTATTTGAGTAAAATTTTAAGCCATAGCAATATTTTTTTTTTTTTTTTAATTTAGGAAATGTATTTGCAGATATTTACAACCTTATAAATTGGGACTGGGTAAAGTTGTGAAGCTGAAAACAGTTTGTTGGTACTCTAGGCTATTTAAGGAGAAGATCTATGTTGCAAGGCTTCACTTTTATAACACAAAAATTGGTAAATTTTTGCAGTTGACATTATTGAATTACAAATAAAGTAAACATTGATGCCTTTTTTATGCTCTTTCTAAATATAATAATCATTTTTGTCAGAAATGAATTTTACCCCACGCCTACACATACCAATTCAGGGTATATATTTGCACACTAGGAGGGGGGGGTAAATTTTATTTCTGATGTAAATGAAAGGCAAGTTTGGTAAAATTCCACTTTAGCTACTTTTGGCTATCTTTGAAAGGGGTTAGGTTAGGAAAATGAAACTTTCAGGGATGGGTCTACAGGCTAAAGTATGTCGTGGGAAGATATTTTGAAGGACCTACCTTCCATCCTTCTCCCTCTAGGGGGTCCCGAAATTTGCCTACATGACCTATTGAAATTTTTACAAAACAACATTTTACCTTAATTTTCAATTATTAGTTTCTTTTTCTCTGGTTTTAGTTCTGAAATGCAATTCCTGTCATTTGAGTATAATTTTAAGGCATATCAATGTTTTTTTTCAAAATATAGGAAATGTATTTGCATACCTTTAAAACCTTAGAAATTGGGGTTAAGGAAAGTTGTGAAGCTGAAAACAATTTTGTTGTACTTCATTTAAGCAGACAATTGATTTTGCAAGGTTTCACTTTTTGACACACAGATTTTTAAAGGTCATCAAATGTCAGGATTTTCTGGAGGGAGGAGAGGAGGTAGGTACTTCAAAATACCTTCCCAGGGCATACTTTAGCCTGTAGACCCATCCCTGAAAGTTCATTTTCCTAAGCTAACCCCTTCCCAAGATAGCTAAATGGAATTTTACTACAAGTTTAAACTTTAACTCCCCTCCTCACCCCTAATGTGCAAATATATACCCTGAATTGGAATATAGGGGTGGGAGTAAAATTCATTTCTAACAAAAATGATTATTATATTTAGAGACAGCAAAAAAAAGAGATCAAGCAGTAGGCTATGTTTATTTGTAAGTCAATATTATGAACTACAAAAAATGGTAAATATTTACCAAATCATATTATTGAGTTACAAATACCACTTGATGCCTTTTTTATGCTCTTTACAAATATAATAATCATTTTTATTGGAAATGAATTTTACCCCCGCCCCTATTTATACAATTCAGGGTATATATTTGCACATTAGGGGGGTGGAGTGAATTTTATTTCTGATGTAAATGAGAGGTGAGTTTAAACTTTCCCCCACCCCCCTAATGTGCAAATATATGCCCTGAATTGTTATATATAGGAGTGGGGGCTAAAATTCATCTCCAACAAAAATGTATTATATTTGGAAAGAGCATAAAAAAGGCATTGAGTGGTATATTCACTTTATTCATAAGCCAATAATATGATCTGGTAAATATTTACCAAAAAAATTTTAAAGGTCAAGGCCTAGAAAGCAAAGGAGTTGAGATAGCAGTCAATATTTACCAAATCATATTATTGAGTTTCAAATAAAGTGAATATACCATTCAATGCCTTTTTTATGCTGATTACAAATATAACAATCATTTCTATCAGAAATGAATTTTAGCCTCCCCCCCCCCCCTATATATGCCAATTCAGGGTATATATTTAAATTAGGGGGGTGGGGGCAAATTGTATTTCTGATGTAAATGGGAGGTAAGTTTAAGTCCACCCCCCCCTTAATGTAAAAATATATACCCTGAATTGGCATATATAGGGGGGGCTAAAATTCATTTCTGATAGAAATGATTGTTATATTTGTAATCAGCATAAAAAAGGCATCAAATGGTGTATTCAATTTATTCCTAACTCAATAATATGATTTGGTAAATATTAACTGAGATAGGTAGGTCTACTTCAAAATAGCCTACCTCCCAAGCACATAGGTGACTACAGTCTGTATACCCATCCTTAAAAGTTTCATTTTCCCAGCCTAACCCCTTTCCAAGATAGCAAAAAGTAGACAAACTAGAATTTTACCTAAAGCTTAATCTTAATACTTTACTTTTGGCTATCTTGGAAAGGGGTTGGGTTAGGAAAATGAAACTTTCAGGGATGGATCTACATGCTAAGGTATGTCCCGGGAAAGTACTTTGAATCTACCCCCACTCCTCCTCCCCTATATAATGGTAAATTATTGCACATTACTAGTTGTTTTAGCTCATATTTCATCCTATATTACTATCATAATTATAAATTACTGCCTACCTTACACAACTTCAGCTTTTAACCTTGTTCATTAAAATAAATTTCAAAATCCTATTTTCATTTAATGATCCATTTAATTTATTTACTATATAGCTGACATTGCCTATCAAACCTGTTTGTGATGTCACAACTTTGCTTATCATAACCCCTTCAAAAGTAGCATGCAGGTGCCATGGGGTAGAAGACAATGTGTTTATTAAACTTTATTTAAACTTTATTAATTAAGGAAGGATTTGACAAGAGATAGACCAGTAAATAAATCCAAATTGTTTTTAGAGGACAAATTATGTTATGAGAAGATGTTTTTATTTTTGTAGGTCCATGCGCTCATGAAGGGAAGAGGTTTTTAAAATCCCCCTTTCCCCCCAAACTCAAAATTTTCCAAAATTCTACTTTAGAAGCTTTTAAAATATTTCTAAAGCACTAATAGATAGAGTGCTACAAGCATCAGAATCGACTTTAGAAGACAAGCTATCTCATAAGATGTTTTTGAAATCCCCCCTTCTCAAAACTCAAAATGTCTAAAATTCTACTTAAGAAGCTTTTTAAATATTTCTAAAGCACTAATAGATAGAGCGCTACAAATATCAGAATCGACTTCAGAGGACAAATTATGTTATGGGAAGATGTTTTTGAAATCCCCCTTCCCCCCAAAACTCAAAATTTTCCAAATTTTTACTTCAGAAGCTTTTTTATATATTTTTAAAGCGCTATGACATAGAACACTACAAACATCAGAATCAACTTTCAGAGGACAAATTATGTTATGGGAAGATGTTCTTAAAATCCCCCGTCCCCCCAAACTCAAAATTTTACAAAATTCTACTTTAGAAGCTTTTTTTAGTATTTCTAAAGCACTAAGACATAGAGCACTATAAACATCAGAATCAACTTTAGAGGACAAGTTAAGTCATGGGGAGATGCTTTTGAAATCCTCCTTCCCCCCAAACTCAAAATTTTCTAAAATTCTGCTCTAGAAGCTTTTTCAATATTTCCAAAGCACTAACAGATAGCACGCTAAAATTATCAGAATCGACTTTAGAAGCCAAATTAATTCTACAATAATTCCCTTTTTTCCCCAAACTCAAAATTTTTTTGAAATCCCCTCTCACCCCAAACTCAAAATTTTCCAAAATTCTACTTTAGAAGCTTTTTCAAATATTTCTAAAGCACTAAGGCATAGAATGCTACAAACATCAGAATCAACTTTAGATGGCAAGTTATGTCATGGGAAGATGTTTTTGAAATCACCCTTCCCCCCAAACTCAAAATTTTCCAAAATTTTACTTTAGAAGCTTTTTTAAATATTTCTGAAGCACTAAGACATAGAGCACTACAAACATCAGAATCAACTTTAGAGGACAAATTATGTTATGGGAAGATGTTTTTGAAATCCCGCTTTGCCCCAAACTCAAAACTTGTCCAAAATTCTACATTAGAAGCTTTTTTAAATATTTGTAAAGTGCTAAGACATAGAGCGCTACAAACATCAGAATCAACTTTAGAGGACAATTTATGTCATGGGAAGAAGTTTTTGAAATCCCCCTTCCCTTCAATCTCAAAATTTTCCAAAATTCTACTTTAGAATCTTTTTGAATATTTGTAAAGCACTAAGACATAGAGCGCTACAAACATCAGAATCAACTTTAGAGGACAATTTATGCCATGGGAAGATGTTTTTGAAATCCCCCTTCCCCCCAAACTCAAAATTTTTAAAAATTCTACTTTAGAAGCTTTTAAAATATTTCTAAAGCTCTAATAGATAGAGTGCTAAAAGAATCAGAATCGACTTCAGAGGACACGTTATATCACGGGAAGAGGTTTTAAAATCCCCCTTTCCCCCAAACTCAAAATTTTCTAAAATTCTATTTTAGAAGCTTTTTAAATATTTCTAAAGCACTAATTGATAGGGGGGCTACATACATCAAAATTGACTTTAGAGGACAAATTATGTCATTAGAAGATATTTTTGCAATCCCCCCTCCCCAAAACTCAAAAGTGTCTAAAAATCTACTTAAGAAGCTCTTTAAATGTATATAAGGTACTAATAGATATCGCGCTGCAAATATCGGAATCGAATTCAGAGGACAATGTTGTGGGAAGATGTTTTTAAAATCCCCCCGCCCCCCAAACCTAAAATTCTCCAAAATTTTACTTTAGAAGCTTTTTTAAAAATTTTTAAAGTGCTAAGACATAGACTGCTACAAACATCAGAATCTACTTTAGAGGACAATTTATGTCATGGGAAGATGATTTTGAAATCCCCCTTTGCCCCAAACTCAAAATTTTCCAAAATTCTACCTTAGAAGCTTTTTAAATATTTGTTAAGCACTAATACATAGACCACTACAAACATCAGAATCAACTTTAGAGGACAAGTTATGTCATGGGAAGATGTTTTTGAAATCCCCCTTCCCCCCAAACTCAAAATATTCAAAAATTCTACTTTAGAAGCTTTTAAAATATTCCTAAAGCACTAATAGATTGAGTGCTAAAAGCATCAGAATCAACTTCAGAGGACACATTATATCAGGGGAAGAGGTTTTTTTAAATCCCCCTTTCCCCCAAACTCAAAATTTTCTAAAATTCTACTTTAGAAGCTTTTTAAATATTTCTAAAACACTAATTGATAGAGGGGCTACAAACATCAGAATTGACTTTAGAAGACAAGTTATGTCATGGAAAGATGTTTTTGAATTCCCCCCTCCCCAAAACTCAAAATATGTCTAAAATTCTACTTAAGAAGCTTTTTAAATATTACTAAGCACTAATAGATAGAGCGCTACAAATATCAGAATTGACTTCAGAGGACAAATTATGTTATTGGAAGATGTTTTTGAAATCCCCCTTCCCCCCAAACTCAAAACTCTCCAAAATTTTACTTTAGAAGCTTTTTTAAATATTTTTAAAGTGCTAAAACATAGAGCACTACAAACATCAGAATCAACTTCAGAGGACAAATTGTGTTATGGTAAGATGTTTTTCAAATCCCCCTTGACCCCACACTCAATATTTTCCAAAGTTCTACTTTAGCAGTTTTTTTAAATATTTGTAAAGCGCTAAGACATAGAGCGCTACAAGCATCAGAATTGACTTTAGAGGACAATTTATGTCATGGGAAGATGTTTTTGAAATCCCCCTTTGCCCTAAACTCAAAATTCTACTCTAGAAGCTTTTTAAATATTTCTAAGGCAATAATCGATAGCACGCTAAAAACATCAAAATCAACTTTAGAGGTCAAATTAATTCCACAATAATTCCCCCCTCCCCCAAACTCAAAAATTTTTTGAAATCCCCCTTGTCCCAAACTCAAAATTTTCCAAAATTCCACTTTAGAAGCTTTTTTAAATATTTCTAAAGTGCTAAGACATAGATTGCTACAAACATCAGAATCAACTTTAGAGGACAAGTTATGTCATGGGAAGATGTTTTTGAAATATCCATTACCCATTGAAATTTTGACAAAACAACATTTTACCTTAATTTTCAGTTATCAGTTTCTTTTTCTCTGGTTTAAGTTCTGAAAACGTACTTTCAATTATTCGAGGAGAATTTTAAGCCATATCAATTTAATAAGTTATGTCATGGAAAAAAGTTTTTGAAATACCCATTGCCCATTGAAATTTTGACAAAACAACATTTTACCTTAATTTTCAGTTATCAGTTTCCTTTTCTCTGGCTTTAGTTCTGAAAATCAATTGAGCAGAATTTTAAGCCATATCAATGTTTTATTTCCAAAATTTAGGAAATGTATTTGCATATATTTAAAACCTTATAAGTTGGGATTGAGCAAAGTTTTGAAGCTGAAATAATTTTGTTGTACTTCATTTAAACAGAAGATCTATTTTGCAAGGTTCCATTGCTATAACTCACAGATTTTTAAAGGTATTTTCAAAGTTTATGAAATCCTCCTTACCATTCATCCCATTCCCCCTTCATACTCTAAAATCTGGTTGATAATTTGAAAAGCCTTATTTTCCACAGGGGTATGTTTTTGTTTTTTTTTTGGGGGGGGGGGGGATTTTCTGGCAGCTATTCACCAAGAACCCCAAATTTGATGGTATGAGTTTTATTAAAATCTTTGACTTTTAGGGGTTGTTTCCCCCTTTTACAAAACTCAGACAATTTTTTTAGACAGGCAAATTATCAACCAGATTTTAGAGTATGATTACAGTGCAACACATTGCAACAAAATGGTCAGCTTAGATTAGTATAAGCAGGGGCACCGTGAGCAGGTTGCTGACCACTGCCCCTGCCCTCCCCCTCCTCCTGCTATCAAATCCCCTTGCAGCTAACCTTTCCACCCTCAGAAGAAAATTTTTATATAAGTTCCAGCATTTTTTACATATTTTAAGTCGCAGATGTAAAAAAGAAAAGCAAAATTTTTCATGATTATAGGATTAAGCTATTTGAATATGTTTGATGTCTTTGTCTAACAAATACCCATTTGTCTGGTTTCCTTGTACAGTCTATAGCAGTGGGTTATTTATAATGCATAAGTACTGAATAATCTATATTTGTTTTGATTATTTTTTTTTGGAAACCTCTTAACATTTTGAGTTGGGTAACCACAAAGCTTCTAAAGTAGAATTTTTGAAAAATTTGAGTTTGGGGGGAAGGGGGATTTCAAAAACATCTTCCCATGACATAACTTGTCCTCTAAAGTTGATTCTGATGTTTGTAGTGCTCTGTGTCTTAGTGCTTTAGAAATATTTAAAAAGCTTCAAAAGTAGAATTTTGATTTTGGGGCAAAGGGGGATTTCAAAAACATCTTCCCATGACAAAAATTGCCCTCTAAAGTCAATTCTGATGTTTGTAAGGCTCTATGTCTTAGCACTTTACAAATATTTAAAAAAGCTTCTAAAGTAGAATTTTGGAAAATTTTGAGTTTGGGGCAAAGGGAGATTTCAAAAACATCTTCCCATGACTTAAATTGTCCTCTAAAGTTGATTCTGATGTTTGTAGTGCTCTATGTCATAGCACTTTAGAAATATTTAAAAAAGCTTCTAAAGTATAATTTTGGAAAATTTTGAGTTTGGGGGGAAGAAGGATTTCAAAACATATTCCCACAACCAAAATTGTCTTCTGAAGTCGATTATGATGTTTGTAGCGCTCTATGTCATAGTGCTTTAGAAATATTTAAAAAAGCTTCTAAAGTAGAATTTTGGAAAATTTTGAGTTTGGGGGGAAGAGGGATTTTCAAAAAATTTTGAGTTTGGGGAGAAGGGGGAATTATTGTAGAACTAATTTTGCCTCTAAAGTCAATTCTGATATTTTTAGCATGCTATCTGTTAGTGCTTTGGAAATATTTAAAAATCTTCTAGAGTAGAATTTTAGAAAATTTTGTGTTTGGGGGGGGAAGGGGGATTTCAAAAACATCTCCCCATGACATAACTTGTCATCTAAAGTTGATTCTGATGTTTGTAGTGCTCTATGTCTTAGCACTTTCAAAATATTTAAAAAAGCCTCCAAAGTAGAATTTTGGAAAATTTTGAGTATGGGGCAGAGGGATTTCAAAAACATCTTCCCATGACATAAATTGTCCTCTAAAGTTGATTCTGATGTTTGTAGTGCTCTATGTCTTATCACTTTAGGAATATTTAAAAAAGCTTCTAAAGTAGAATTTTGGAAAATTTTGAGTTTGGGGGGAAGGGGGATTTCAAGAACATCTTTTCCCATAACATAATTTGTCCTCTGAAAGTTGATTCTGATGTTTGTAGCACTCTATGTCTTAGCACTTTAGAAATATTTAAAAAAGCTTCTAAAGTAAAATTTTGAGTTTGGGGGGAAGGGGGAATTATTGTAGAATTAATTTGGCCTCTGAAGTTGTGTAAGGTAAGCAGTGATTTATAATTATGATAGTAATATAGGATGAAATGTGAGCTAAGACAACTAGTAATGTGCAGTAATTTACCATTATATAGAGGAGGGAGGGGGGAGGAGTGGAGGTAGGTACTTCAAAGTACCTTCCTGGGACATAGGCTACCTTAGCATGTAAATCAATCCCTGAAAGTTTCATTTTCCTAACCCAACCCCTTTCCAAGATAGCCAAAAGTAACTAAAGTAGAATTTTACCTGGGCAGTCTATGCAAACAGCTTTACATTAGATAATTCCCATTCCAATAGGAAAGGCCAATCTTTTCACCATAACATTATGGTTCGAAAATAGAATTTAAAATCCGAATCACAATTGAGCCATTTATCAAATAGTAACCGCTTTCGTTTGTCAAAATTACACAAGACAGAATCAATACCTTATCCTTCATGAACATATGAATTATCAATTTTCATAACAAACAGCCGTCCATTTTGAAATGTTAATGAATTTGAGGAAAAATAAAATATGAACAGCGTTTGCAGAAGACATTTTTGAACGCTAGTGTCTAATCACAGACAAGAAGTATTGTCATGCATACATGCTTCTCATATTTTACAACTTATGTAAATTTCAAGTTGAACTGGGTCAACAGAAACAGTGAGAAATAAAACTGGGTCAACAACAACAGCAACCTTATAAGAAAATTAAAATATATTTTCTTGTGATTTATTATCGCTTCTAATCAGCAGTTGTAACAAACCAATCCGGCTCAACTCATCCTCAGGGCTATACTGTGGTGTTTCTCCTTCCCATAGTATAGTGCGGACGGTTTGATATCATTGTATTTTCCCTTCTTTTTTTATTTTTTTTTTTTTTTTTTTTTTAAAGCATTTTCCAATAGGCAATGTTTAGAAGTCCTCCAAAAAAAAACTCACCAGATCCCAAATCAAATTCCAGTGAAAGTGCCTTAATGAATGATACCCATCTTGGCTGGTCAAGCACACTATCTCAAAGTTCAAATGATAGCTCCAATTCGGAGAATAGGACAATGATAAGTGTAGGGGCAAATTTAACCATAAATGATGATAATGGGTTCCAAGAGATCCTCTCTAGAAGCTCTAAAAAAAAGGAAAAAATATCCCCAACTAAAAGCATTTCCCCTCTCCCTGCCCAAGATCCTCGCTCCAAAAACTTAGGAATCTACCTTAAAATTACTCCCACTACCCCCTTTGAAAAAAGATTGATCACTGCAGTATGAACTTCCATTTTTAAATTGCTAAAATCAATGTTCTCTCATAATATTAACCATGATAGATCTCTGCTAATAGCTGTGGAAGATCATAAATAAGCAGAAAAAATAATCAACCAAAAATCCCTTCTGAATACCCAAATTATTGCATCGAATTGGAACCCGAAACAATCACCGACAAAAATAGTAGTTTATAATGTTCCCCCAGAGATATCCACTCAGGAGTTAAAAGAAGGCCTCTCAGATAGGGCTGGCAACACAATCCCAGTTGAGGATGTTACCCAACTTTGCAAACCTAACTCTAATGGCCTAAAAACTAGTAGATCCTTCTTATTCACACTGAAGGAAAAAATTAATATCCCAGAAAAATTATTCCTATTTGGGCAAATCAAACCACACAAGGAATACAAACCTAAGCCTATCCAGTGTCAGAAGTGTCACAAACTGGGACACACGACAAACAAATGCAATGAAATTCTCCGAGAGTGTAGTAATTGTAAAGCTTTCCATCCTAAAAAGCTGACAACTTGCAACAACACTCAGCCTACATGCATCAATTGCAAATGCCCACATGAATCTACTAATAAATCATTATGCCCTGCATACAAGAAAAGAGCTCTAACACTCCAAATATCAACAGAGAAGGCAATCCCATACCCCTTTGCAGCAATGGAAGCAAATGCTGCCCAACAATACCAAATAAAGCCTGTAATGAAACCAACCAAAACCCCCAAGTCAAACGCCCCAAATGCATCAAGCACCCCATATAAAACACCACCTTCTAAGCCCCCTATCTCAAATCCCTATCAGAAGGAATCACCAAGCCAACTAGCCTCCTTGTCCGGTGAGATGAGGTCAGCCTGGCCCCCCTCCCAAGAAGAAACAAACCAGAAACACCACCAGGAATCAATCCCCTAACCGACAAACAGGATGCACAACCAAAAATGCAATCCCCAAATATATGCTTATTCATTCTAGACTGTAATGCAGTTCAGGCCATAAACATACATCAACTACAAAAAACAAAACTCATTGCAGAATTGGCAAAAATCTACATCCCTGATGATATGCTCAATTCAGCAAAAAAATATCTTGCTTTACTATTAGCAAAGCTGAACATTGATACACAGCCATATGAAGAATAAATCAACAACACAACATATATCAATACTCCAATGGAATGTAAGATCACTCACAGAAAATAAGCTAAATGAACTAATATCCTTTATGAAGAATAATTCTATTAATATTGCTTGTCTCCAGGAAACTCATTTAATCTAAAATCAACAAATTAAGTCTCCGAAATATACTATCCTCGAAAATAATAGATTTTCAAAAGGAAAAGAAGGCAGGATAGCTTTATTATTTAAAAATAATATAAAATTTTGTTTTGTCAAATTTTCAGATTTTGCACATATTGCGCATGCAATTGATATCAGTGTTTGGCTGAACAATTTAAAAACCTACATAATAAGCTTTTATAACCCTAATGGCCAAACTACAGATGCCAAGGATTTCTTTAATTATATAAATAATTCTAATATGTTAAAAAAATATCATTATTTGTGGAGATTTCAATTCCTACAGCCCTTTGTGGAGGAATAAACCAGCAAATAAAGCTGGTATATTCATTGAGCATATGACTTCAAATAATAATGAATTAGCTGTTGCTACCCCTCCAAACCTGAATACATATTTCAACCCCAAAAGTGGCAGATTTTCCACAATTGACCTACAAATTGTGTCATTATATATTTTGAACAAAATTTACATAAATAAAATTGATAGTCTATGCACTGACCACTTTTCTATAGTTTGCTCCCTAAATGAACCGGCTGAAACTTTATCTCATACCTCCAAATATATCAACACTAAAGCAAATTGGTCTATGTTCCAAAATAAACTAAATGAAGAAATTACAAGTTTCACCCAAAGTTCATGCATTTATAACACAAAAGTGGACACACATGCTGAAGCCTTGACATCTTTACTAATAAATACAGCTAATCATGCTATCCCCAGGACAACACCTAAGAAAACATTCCCTAAACAAATTCCTAAAGCATGGTGGACAAATGAGTGCCTAAATAAATGGAGAATAAAAAAGGCAGCTAGGACAGAATTCATAAAAAAACCATCACGTACTACATATTTAAAAAAATTACAAGCAGAATCAGATCAAAAAGGATTATAATAGATGCTAAATATAAATACTGGAATAATTTTGCAAATAATCTCTCCAGAGAAACACATGAGCCAATTATACATAAAGTCATTAGCCACCTCTGTGGGAAAAAGACTTCCCCCAACCCACTCCTGTATTAGCTTATACATAATAATACCCATTATGACAATGATAATGATAAAGCTAACCTATTTGCAACTCTGTTTGTTAATAAGCTAACATCAAATAATCAAAGCAAACTGTCCCCAATTCCTATGAACCCAAGTTACCAACCACGCCCAGGATCCGAGTACATAACTAATCCATTTTCAATCCAGGAATTGAATAATGCAATACATCATATTTGGACCAAAACTAGCGGCAGCTATGACAATATACACCCTACATGGATAAAGAATCTCACACCTTCATACAAACAAGAACTGCTAAATTGTTATTATCACGCTTGGGCATCTTCTAGGTTCCCCAATGTATGGAAATGTTCGTCCTTCCTACCAATCCTAAAGAAAAATAAACCAAAAGATAACCCTGAGTCTTATAGGCCCATAATGATCACACCTGTGATGAGGAAAATAATGGAGAAAATGATCTATCACAGACTCCTCTGGTTTGTTGAAAAGAATAATATGATCCCTCACATTCAAACTGGATTCAGGAAACACCACTCCTCAACAGATGCTTTCATTCTGCTAACAAATGCAATAAATGAATCTTTCTCAAAAAATAATGTCCTAGTTGCAGCTTTCCTAGATTTTGAGGGGGCACATGACAATGTGAACCACCATATCCTTTTAAACAAACTTGCAAACCTTGGAGTACCCCCTAAGCTTGTATCTTTTATCAAGTCCTCCATAGAAGTGCAAAGTTTCATCGTTTGTGTTGGTTCAGCCTCTTCATCCCAAAAGACAATAACCAAAGGCCTACCTCAGGGAGCAGTCCTCAGATGCCTCCTATTTGCCCTATATCTCTGGGACATGAACCTACCCCACACAAATCTACAATATGCTGATGATCTGGTGCTATGGTCATCTGGCAACTCCTTTGAGATAGCACAGTCAAATCTGCAAAAGTAACTTTTCCAGTTTGATAAATTCTCTCAACATTCAGATTTACCCATTGCACCCACCAAGTCAAAAATAATCCAATTTCACCGAAAGCGAAACCATGTTAATGCAAAACTAACTCTAAATAAAACAACTATTCCAGAAGATAATCATATTAACTACCTAGGTTTCATGCTTGACCAAAAACTTAATTTCCACCTCCACATTTCAAACAAAATAAAAAAGTGCAAGAGAAAAACAAGTATACTAAAAAGACTCCTTTCCACACCCTGGGGATTGTAAGGAGAAAACCTTACTCCAGTTTTATAAATCACATATAAGACCCCATATTGACTATGGGCTCATCGTCTATGGTGCATGTGTAAAGATCCAGATACAAAAAATTGAAACAATACAAAATGATATAATACGTCTCATATTTGGTCTTAGGAAAGCCACAAGCACCAAGTTTCTGCTTATGGAGAGTGGATTAACAACAATAAGGGAGAGACGTAGGTTTCTCTTGACAAAACATCTTACAAAAATTGAATCAAATAGCTCACACACATTACATAATTGGTTAAGAAATCCAGCCATGTACAGAGGCATTGCAGATGAGTATGCCAATATTCAGAAGAAGTTCCCCGTACCAGCAAAGTCTATTGCACCCACTTTCCCCCGATCCCCCCCATGGAATTGGTCAAGTCCCGTAATAAATAATAAATTCTCAAAGTGGAATAAAGATTTAACCCCCATTGCTTTTGTCCAGAAAAAATTTGCAGAACTTAATACAATTACCTATAAAAATCACTCCCAAATATTTGTTGATGGGTCAAAAATGAATGAGAAGGTTGCAAGTGGTGTTTTCCTTCCTCACCTGAAAATTGCAATGGGCGGAGAGATTATATAATAAATTATCTATAATGTCTGCTGAGTTAAATGCCATAATCATGGCATTAGATTACCTTAAGGAAAACCAAATTTTGATTGCAAATTCAATAATATTATCAAAAAATGCTATAAATATTGACCAGCCAAGTGGGAGACCAATCCCAATTAGAGATATTTACCGATGGAGGCTATCAGATATTAATTTTAATAAGATTAATCCTATCCTTTCCCCCTTTCCCAATAAGTATCTTTCTAAAATTTATCATAGAATTCGTTCTGGAACAAATGGACTAAATTTCCTTGCATTCTCATATAAGCTATCCAATTCAAGTGGTTCAATTCCCCTGTCCCCTCTTTGCAGGCATTGTAATATGAATAATGGAACAATTGACCATTGCCTATTTGAAAGTAATATGCTGACGTCTGCACAACATACCTTGCTTTGTAAACTGTTAAAATGCTTCAAACATCACAAAATCTCACTATCAGCCAAGAGCCTAGCCAACTATACCTGCACACAGAGCACAGAAATCGATATCTATCATCTTGTATTTGAACTCCTCGAGTCAAAAGATCTACTGAAAGATATCTGAGAATATCTAATAAATAAGAGACAAACAAGACAGTAGCTCTGTAGCCCACAGAGTGAAGCAAAAAGAAGAGGGATAAATAGTAACAACTGAATAGCCCGCCTGCTGTGAATTAGAAGAAGAAGAAGAAGAATTACATACTTCTTGTCTGTGGTCTTAATTTCCTTTTTCGAGTAAATTAGGCCAAATAAAACAGAAATGGGTGAAAGGTGCACCCGTATAGCATTGAACTGGCCCCAACCATTTAGGTTATACTGTTTCTTCACTGTTACAACCCAGATGTGGTAGATTATTCGTCATTAACTTTACAAGAGGGTTGGAGGTGTGAGTGGATTTTTAAGGTGGGCAAGGAACAGCATTTCTACGACAATATCAGGATTTCATAACTGTTTTTACGTCTTAACTATTTCTCTAAATGAGAAAAGAAAATAAAAATATTTTCTTTTGGATATTTTCAGAACCATGCTAAATAAGAGATAACGTATTAAAATAGTAACTTTTTGTTGTACCTATAGGGTTATATATGGACCTTAGGGGGGGGTATTGTATAGCTACATGTATAAAAAAAATATATATCGCTAATAGCTTTTTCAACTACCCAAATGAAAGCTGTTATTAACAAATTTTCAAAATGTTTGAAAACGAGCTTTTGTCGAAAAAGTTTTTCTGTTCCATTTTTTGTTGTTCTTCTTTGGAGGGAGGGGGAGATCTAAAGGAAACAAATTATTAGTTTTTATGCTCAGCGAGGGTTTTTCGTAAAATCTTAAAGCTCTTAAATCTTCCTGAAAAATATTTATTTTGAATTCAAATTTCTCTGTCTAAAAGGTGGAAGGCGTTTTTGTCATCCTGATTCTGAATGTAAAAACCATATCAGCTTTGAGATAGCAACGTCTCTCAGAACGTCAACTACATAATAAAAAAAAATTAGATTATCTCGCTTTTGAAAGTTTCTTATGAAAAATTACTTCTAACTAATAGCTCTTCAGTTAATCAAGGTTATTTTCCAGAATTTCCATCAAAAGAACACTGATAAAAATTTTGCTTAAGGGACTACGGTTGAGGCGGTAGGAGCACACCTCATTAATTAATTCTTATTCTTCTTGTGGTTTAATTCTCTTTTCCTGTTTCATTCGAAAAACATATTTTTTTTGTAGACATAATATTAACTTACAAACTAAAATTAGGTAAAACTCAGCTTTATGGAAGACATACAAGAAATTATTTCAGCAGGGGCGTTGTTTAGGGATGGGCAAGGGGTGCAGTTGCCCCTACCCCAATAGAATGGAGAAAAAAAATATTGTATATCCCATGCCCCTTGACTATTCAGATATAGACCCCTCTTGTCCCCCCCCCCCAACTAAAATGCCGGAGATTCGCCCCTGTATTTCAGAAACCATTTAGTCTTACTATTGCTAAACCTACTACTAGTACTCGAACCGCAACTGTACCTAGTTCCTTTTACTTTTAACACATCTTGTTTTTAGTAAAACGTAAATGGCCCTCCACTCATGGTCGTTTTAATGGGCGTGGTAAGTTCTGATTTGTGATAGCATCTGTCATTGAAGTTTTGAGTCAATATTAATTGTAATTTCTACTTTTTTATGCTCCAAATAATCATTAGCCCAGACTAAAAAAAAGGAAGCCACGCAATACTAAAAGTACCAATTTGTAAATCCCTTCTCTTGCTTAGTGTTGATACGACAAATGAACCTATTTTAAAAACTCCTGAAGTTGTCTAGTGTCTGAAGTTGTCTCTTGCAAGATATCGGAGAGTAAAGGGCCTTATTCTTTGAAAATATTATGCCAACATTTCCATGAGGCTCTAGCACTCTTAAGAAAAATGAGCTAAAAATCTGCTCTGAGCTGGCAAGTAGAGCAAAGGAAGGATTCACAGGAATTAAGTCTTGATGGATTAGATTCTGTCTGTTACAAGCTTGAATGTAGCTGTTTATTTTTTGTTAAGAAACTTGTTTATTTTTTTTTTGCAGGGGTCCAGGCATGAGGAGATTTTGGGCAGAACCTTCTGTTGGTGAAAGTTCTATGATAGGGTGCTATGTCATGGAGACCAGCGGTATTGGAATGCAGTGAAGATAAGGAGTGACTTCGGATGAGGTCCCTTTCGTTGACCGGGCTCTCCAATTTTTAAGCTCTCCAAAGATTGAAAAGGTGTCCAGTTTAAACAATGTATGGTATGCCTAATTTCTTTTAAAAATCTGAAGGCTTAGGAAGAGGGGAGGGGGGGGGGAGGTAAACTGGTTACAAACCCAGTTGGTTCCTTTAATTTTACAAATTTGGAATCTTTGCAAAATTACAATTTCAACATGGTGCCCATCTTTTATACTAACGAATCCATAAAGAGCGAGTCAATTGAAATGTCTGTGATTATTGTTCCTAGTGCTACATGGTTCGAAACCCTTCTAAAGATACACTTTTCTTATATTTGACCTTTTTGAGCGATGTACTTTTCTCAAAATTTTGGTCCAATGCAATTTAGGGCTTCAGGGGTTTCCAGTGGCAAAAAAGGGAGTGAGAGGGGAACTGCTTGGCCTCCAACTACTCTTAAGCATTTAAAAGGTCGAAGTAGTCCTCAAATTTTACTATACGATCTTTCTCCCAAGTTCCAACAGCCATTAGCTCCAGCTGAAGTGGAGTTTTACAGACTTTCAGATAAGACTATCCAAAGCTGTTCCTCCAAGCTTTCGTTTCTCAAAGCCATGTTTCAGCTATCGAATTCAAAGCTCCATTCTAAGAGTCAAGCAAGTAGGTGTTAGTTTCAAAATAAGGTAGAAGTTAAATCCTGAAATTTGTTTTAGAGTTCAAGCACTTTGTGTTTTAGCTGTTTGGCCTGGTTTTTTATTCTTCTTCTTTTTTTTCGTTGATAAAGGCTTCTGGAAGAAAATACCAAATTAGTGAATGTTTTTCAGTGTTTATTATATTTTTCTTTTACAATCTTAATCAAAAATTTTATCTGTTATTTATATGCCTTTATTTCACTTTATATATTCTCTAGCTCACGGAACTGAGAATATTTAAAAATCACATGTTAGTCAGGATGCCACGCTTGGCTATCTCGTTTATTTCAAGAAGGGGGTACGACAGAATGTGGTTATTATGAAGCATATACCAAAAGATAGCCTAAAAAGCGCTGAAACCGAAAAAACAGCACTTTAAAACAAGGGGGAAGTCTGTCAAATTGGGATCTGAACTTCAGATTTCCCGAAAAGCGCTACCTAGCGAACAAAAGCCGCAAACACCGATTTCAGAATTCATTTTCCGGTGTCCTTTAGAAGAAAAAAGCAAGATTGATGTTGTTTTGACTGCTATTGTTTTAGTATCAAGACCAAGTCAAGACAACAGAGGTAGAGAAAGAAGTTCCTGGCGATAGTTTTTGGTGAATTCAGTGGAGGTTGCATAGCAAGTGATGTTATTTGCGAGTAAGACCTTTTTTGTATGTCATCACTTGGTCTCATTGGGTAATTAAATTAAAAAAAAAAAAGTTTTTTTCAACTGAAAGTAAGGAGCGACATTAAAACTTAAAACAGACAGATATTATTCCGTATATGAAAGGGGATGTCCCCTCCTCAACGCCTCGCTCTTTGCGCTAAAGTTTGACTGTCTCACAACTTTATTTTTTAAAACAATAAAAAAAACTTTAGCGTAAAGACCGAGGCGTTGAGGAGGGGACAGCTCCTTTCATATACGGAATAATTCCTGCTCGTTTTAAATTTTAATGTCGCTCCTTACTTTCAATTGAACAAAAACTTTTTTTTATTTAATTTCTGATCGTTTTTTTTAAAATAATGCTTACAAATCCGGTGCCCCCTTCATTGAAATGTCCCTTCCCCCTTGAAAACATCCTATCATGTAATCCTCTCCCCTCAACCCCCCCCCCCACCTATAAACAATCCCTCCTGAAAACGTCCGTATACTTCCCAATAACCAATACTATGTGTAAACAATGGGCAAAGTTCATAACTTTAAGCCCTTCCTCCGGGGGCTATGGAGGATAAAGTCATCTTTAAAGACATAATTATTAGATTTTAGACTATGCTGAACAAAATGGCTATCTCAAAATTCTGATCGGGTAACTTTGAGAAAAAAATGAGTTTGGGAGGGGGCCTAGTTGCCCTCCAATTTTTTTGGTCACTTAAAAAGGGCACTAGAACTTTTAATTTCCGTTCGTATGAGCCCTTTTGCGATATTCTAGAACCACTGGATCGATACGATCACCCCTGGGGAAAAAAAAAAAAAAAAAAATACGCATCCGTGATCTTTCTTCTGGCGAAAAATACAAAATTCCACATTTTTGAAGATAGGATCTTGAAACCTCTACAGCAGGGTTTTCTGATACGCTGAATCTGATGATGTAATTTTCATTAAGACTCTATCACTTTTAGGGGGCGTTTCATTCTTTTTTCCAAAATAAGGCAAATATTTTCAGGCTCGTAACTTTTATTGGGTAAGACTGAACTTAATGAAACTTGCATATTTGAAATCAGTATAAAAATTAAATTCTTTTGATGCATTTATCGGCATCAAAATTCCGTTTTTTAGAGTTTCGTTTACTATTTAGCCGGGTCGCTCCTTACTTACAGTTCGTCACCACGAACTGTTTGATTTCTCTATTAAATCGTCTTGAGTGAAAGGGTATTCCTCTGAAGATGATATAAGAGTTCCCTATGTTTAAGGCCCATATCATTTCAGTTTTGCTTATGCTCTCTTGATCCATGTCAAAACCATTTTGACCGGCATACCAATAGCTGTTTTTTTGGCACTTGCCTGCCATGCATCAGAACTGGCAAAAAGTTTGTAATGAATCTCAGTGGAAAGGATTTTCCTATGCATTGCATGGATTGCATCCAGTCTGGCCATAATAAGATAGATATGAAATAAACAGACCATGTGATTCGTAATTTCATCCTCTATCTGAATACAACAATCATTTCATAAAATTTAGAAAATTCTGAAATTTTCAGTTGCCAGAATTTGAAAAGCTTGATTTCGTTTTAATTTTCAGCTATCTCGGAATTTGCGGTCGAAGCCCCTCCACCCAGAACCCTGTAGCCTGGCCCCAAAACCCTTTGTCTCCCCAAAAAGCCAGATTGATAGAATCTAGAGGATGTAGGGAGTCCCACCAGTGCGATATCTGGTATAAATGTATGACCATTCCACAGCATAAGAAGACATGTTAAGAAAACAATTCTTACTTCATAATATCGAAAATAATCCTAGTTGACATAATATCCAGGGAGAAAATATGTCATTTTCATCTCTTCTTTCCCCTTTTATCTTTCATCTCCCCTTTATCATCTCTTCTTTTACTCTATTTTTCAGCTTTTCAATCACATTTTCAATGTTATATATTGCTATATTCTTCATATAATTGATATATTTTTCAATGTGATGCATTTTCCATTGTGCTATATTTCGATGTGATATATATCCGATATATTGCAGAAAATATTAAGTCATGAACTTATTTCATATCCACAGGCACTGTTTCAGGTTACACAAAATGAAAGCACTGTCTTAAGAACTCGTGGTAAGTGTGCTTTATTGAAATTCCTGAAAGACTCTTACCATCGAAAAGTAGCCAGCTGAAGTACCGAGTTTCCAAGAGGCAGCAAATGTGGGAGTTGTTGTTGATTTTATGTCCTTTATGAGATGCAAACCTCCTAGGAGGGATGAAAATTTAGTAGACTTTGCTAAAAGGACTTTTACCAATCACTTAGGGAAACTTCCCCAACAAACAACTCAGCTGCATGTTGTACCAGACCGTTATGATAGACTATTTAAAGACATTGAGGGTTGTGAAGTCGGTTCTTTGAAAGACAGTAGTGGTTGCCATGAACAGCGTGGATCAGGCCTGGAAAATCCTTTTCAATTCAACCGAATATGTTTCTCGACAGCTGGGACTCTATTCTGCTTGATATCCAAAGTAAAGCAAAGCAGGGCGTAAGATCCAGATCTATGGACAACGGCCTCTGCAAAGGGCTGCCTCGACCTTTTCGGGGTACCTGCAAGACTGGAGACCTTGCCGTAAACTCTAGTCCCACTTGAGAAGTGGCGCCTCTCGTGGGCATTATAGCCTAATAAACGGAACAGCATTCGTACGGGATTCTGACTAATGGACAATTTTTTTGGGATTGGTATGTTTTGATGGGCGTCTTTGGGCTGAAAAACCTCTTCCTAGCTAATTTATCTATTACGGGTTGCCTCCCCGTAGTAGTATAATATTTGTGGGCATGAGTATGTAATGAGTCAGAGGTAATAGGCTTTAAATTATCAGTCCAGGATACTAACTCTTGTTCAGAGAAGAGTATCGCCGAGTGTGAAAAACCATGTTGTGACCAAGATGGGCCCAGGATTGGACAAAACCTCCATTGATGGAGGTCCCAGGGACTTCTTGCTGTCCGGTTCTAAGCCGGCTTAAGCACTTCGGTGTAGACTAGAGAAGATATGTGATCCCCGTCCGGCACTGGTATCTGGGATCATTGCTTTTCCCGAGACGAAACTAATTTCAATGATTGAAAGAACATGAAAATTGGAACTTGGAATGTTGCAACATTAAAAAATGACTATCGTATCGACATTTTGACTGACGAATTCAGACGATTCGAACTGGATTTATTAGGAGTTTCAGAAACTCATATCCCAGGGGTAGGAAGCATGAACTTAGGTGATGTGGAATTTATTTACTCAGGCAGGAAGGTTGGGGCGCATAGGCCGGGAGTAGGGTTCATGACGAGTAAGGAAGCTCCAAAGTCTTGTTTAGGCTGGGAAGGTACTAGTAATAGAATACTAATTGATCATTTTATGACTAAAAAGTTCAGGGTATCAGTTATAGTAGTATACGCCCCTGTAGAACCAACTGACGGAGATACTAGTGACTCAGATGAATTTTACTTACAGTTACAAGAGCAAATAGACAGGGTCCCAGGTAGAAATATGATGTTATTACTGGGAGATTTTAACGCCCAGGTTGGTAGAAATAAGGATAGATAGTATCCCAGCTTAGGTAAATTTGGTGTAGGAAAAGAAAACGGTAATGGATACAGACTTTTGCAATTTTGTAGGTATAACAATCTAGTTATAACCAATACGGTGTTTGGTCATAAAATGGCTCATAAGCTAACATGGTATTCACGTGATGGTAAGACAGCAAACCTTAGTGATTATGTTATAGTAAACACAAGACTGGCTGGATCAATACAAGATACTAGGGTATATAGGAGTGCTGTTATTGTTGTTAAAAGTAAAGATCACCATCTAGTAGTGTCAAGGGTTAATTTAAAGCTGAAATTTCGGAAGGGTAATTACCTCCCGGGAAGTTATGATGTTGGTAGACTCCTGTATGAAAATTTGAGAGAAAATTTCCCTGAACAGTTGAATAATAAACTTGAGAGTTTAAAATCTGATAATGTGGAAAATTGTTGTAATAATTTTAGAAAAATAATGTGTGAAGTTGTTGAAGGTGTATTAGGGAAGAAAGCTAGAACTGCAGTTAAGAATATTAGTGAAAAAGCTTTAAGTCTAATAGAAAGGAGAAAGGACTTGTACAAGAATTATCTGAGTGATAGATCGCATGAAAACAAAAGAAATGTAAAGAAAGTGGAGAAAGCATTGAAATATGAACTAAGGAGGTGTGAAGTGGAGGCCATGGATAAAATTGCCGAGGATTTAGAAGATGCAGGTAGACGGCATAATAGTAAAATATTGTACTGGCACGTTAACAAATTGAGATGTAGTAGTCAATCCGGACTTGTCCCAGTTAAAGATAGGAATGGGGTGGCAATTAGTGATAAGGAAAAAGCTAAAGCGAGATGGGCCGAGCATTTTGAGAACTTGCTTAACCAAGATAGAGTTACAGAAAAAAATATAGAGGAAAATGAAAAAGTTTGTGATACCTTGGATGTGAAGGAAGATTTGTTTTGTGAGGAGGAATTAGCAACAGTACTAAAAGGATTAAAGAATAATAAGGCTCCAGGTGCTGATAGGGTAGTAAATGAGTTTCTTAAATATGGTGGGTGTGAAGTTAGATATAAATTATTGAAAATTATGAATATGGCTTATGAAAAAAGGGAAGTACCTAGCGATTTTAGGAAAGCTTTAATTAAGCCCCTTTAGAGAAAAGGTGATAAAAGTGAGTGTGGTAATTATAGAGCCATTAGTCTGGTCTCTGTAGGTAGCAAATTGCTTAGTAATAAGATACTTTTTAGACTGAGAGATGCCGTAGACAAAGTTTTAAGAGAAGAGCAGTGCGGTTTTAGAAAAGGTAGAGGATGTGTTGACCAAATTTTCACTCTTAGGTTAATCATTGAGAAGTGCCTAAGTTTTCAAACACCTTTGGTCCTCAGTTTTATAGATTATGAGCAAGCGTTCGATTATGTTGATAGAGGAGCTTTAGTAAAGGTTTTATCCTTGTATGGTATACCAGACAAATACATTAAAGTGATTATTGCTTTGTACGAAAAAAACACTGGTGTGATTAAGGTAGGAAATGAGGTTATCAACTGGTTTCGTATTAAATTAGGAGCTAAGCATGATTGTGTTCTATCCCTCTTTATATGGATTATTTTGATGGATTTTGTCTTAAGAAGCACAGGAAAGGCAATGGGAGACCACGGAATCAAATGGGGAGGAAAAACTCTCCTGGACTTGGATTATGCTGATAATTTAAGCATCCTAGATGAAAGTGTGAGCAAAATGAATGAATTTTTAGAGGTTTTGCGAGTTCAGGGTGCTAGAATTTGTTTAAAAATAAATGTTAAGAAGACTAAGTCACTAAGGCTAGGAATAAGGGAAGATAAAAAGGTGACGCTGGGTAATGAAAAGATTGATCAGGTGGGCAGCTTCACTTACCTTGGTAGTATTATTAGTAGATGGTGGGAGCAGGGAAGATGTTAAAAATAGAATAGCCAAGGCTCAGGGTGTTTTTTCACAGCTAAAAAAGTCTGGAAGAATAGGAAGATAAGTCTGCAAACCAAGATTATAATTTTAGAAGCTACAGTGATGACAGTGGTCAAATATGGGTCTGAAGCATGGACGCTCCGAAAAGCGGATGAAGATTTGCTAGATGTTTTCCAGAGAAATTGCTTAAGGATTGTTCTGGGTACCCGGTTGACTGACCGTATTTCAAACAATAGGCTATACGAAAAATGTGGTTCAATAACGCTTTCTAGGTCTATAATGAAAGAAAGGTTGAGGTGGTTAGGGCATGTTGTGCGAATGAAGGATGACAGATTGCCGAAGATTGTTCTTTTCGGCCAACCATCTAGGGCTAAACGGAAAGCAGGTCGTCCCCATCTGGGGCGGGAGGACGTCATAAAGAAAGATTTAAAGGAAATGGGAACTTCGTGGGCGGGTGTAAAAAGGGAGGCTTGGAATAGATTGGAGTCGAGGAAAAGCGTGCGTAGCTGTGTTGGCCTCAGGCGGCTTGGTGCTGCGATGAGTTGTTAGTAGTAGTAGTAAACTGCGAGAGATTTGCCAATGAACTGAGCAGCATATACGAAGAATCGGATACTCGTGACGCTCTTCACACGGGTTTCTGTGCCAGGACGAGGTGCACGGATGTAATCGTGGAAGCAAATGACACAGACATTGTCGTCATCTTGCTTCAGTCTTTTAAGACGATTGAAAAGTAAAGCCATGCCACCCCTAAGGTTTTGGTTCCCTTGCGGGACAAAGTCATTTTGATCACTGAACTTGCAAATAGACTCCCACCTTCTCTAGTGAATTCAATTGCGTTTTTGCACTGTTTCACCGGTTTTGATACTCTGAGCTTCGTTTTCTCCAAAGGAAAGAAGACGGTCCCTAGAACAGCTGTGCCATGGTTACCTCGAATATCTGGTCTTACTGAACAGATTTTGGAACAAATCGACCGAGTATTTAAGCTTGAGGAAGATATTATGAAGCTATGTTGTGAGATTTTGATCACCTCGTACAGAAAATAAAAGGAATTTTTGTGTTTGAATGACCTCCATGTTCTCTTGTTTCCCTCGCCAGAAAACGCTGGTTACCTCGAATATTTACTTTTACTGAACAGATTTTGGAACAAATCAACCGAGTAGTTGAACTCGAGAAAGACATTGTGAAGCTGTGTTGCGAGATTTTGATCACCTCGTACAGAAAATAAAAGGATTTTTTGTGTTTTAATTACCTACACGTTCACTTGTTCCCTCGCCGGAAAACGCCGAAGAGCCTGCCTCCAACCGACGAACCCTTTGCCTTACATGTGAAAAGATCCATTTACCAGTAGTCGATTATGCTACAGGCCCTTGCGCATCACCCTTCGTACCTTTCTTCGCTTGATTTTGAATGGGAGATGAAGGACACATGGATAGTACCCATTAAATCAACCCATCCTGCTCGGCCATCCACTATTCAGAACACTTCGCCATATTGCAAGTGCAAATCTTTTGGACAAAATGTCCATGTGCAGACAGAGGTTACGATATTTTGCGCTCTTGCTGTGGGAAGTGCTGCGAGGCCGATTCACATGAGGAACAATAGTGCGTGATTTGAAATAGAGAGATACAAGGAAAAAACCGTATTGAATTTGGTATGTGAGTATTAAATAAACAGTGTTAATTTTGACCTTGTTTAGTTTCTTTACCTGCATCATTGCTGCTATTTTTTCTAACTAATCGTGTTAGTTTGTTAGGAAGACATTCTATGGCCTCTAGGCATTTCCATCTCGTATTTGAGCGGAAAACTGCACCTCAAACTTTGTGGAAGATGCATTTTCTTGCATGAAACACCAAAATGTAATAAAATCTCAAGTTTCAGAGTTTTCTACTCCTCGCAAGCAAGTGCCGTTGGTATTTTTCGGATCAGCATGGTCAATTTAAGGGGGGAGGGGGTTGGCTAATTCTCATAACTGCCCCAATCCGTCGTGGTATGGTTCACATTTTCAACACCCGGCGCCCGGACTATGTGTTGTGCTTTTGAAAGCACAAAATCGAAAATTTTAGGATCAAAATATAAAATTTGTGATCGTAAGGCACGATTTACCTTACTTGATTTGGGAGAACCTGGGTTACTGGAAAGTCAAAAGGCATGTTAAGTAGTCGCACTCTCTTGGCCTTTAGTCTTCCCTTTCTTCTTTTTTTTTGCACTGAGGACTGACCGACTGAGGACATGGACATTGGTCCAAAATATATGTAGGTATTACGACTCGTATAATGCATATACACGTAGATTGTAAAATTATTTAGTCTGCTCTCAGTCTGAAACGTACTCTATACCAACTGGTCAGCATCGAGGCTGCCACCAGAAAAAATTACCAGAGGGACGTATTTCCAAGGGGGGAGGGGAGGCATTGACAAATAGTCAACAGGCTACTTTCTTAGAAGCATCATCTGTTTCAACAAATTAAACTAAACGAAATATGTTTATTTATGGATTAATTCTAAAACAGGTCTACAAGCCTTTTAATTAAAGATCAAGGATAAAAATCCTTTAGTTCAAGGAAAAGAGAAAGATCTTTCCTTGATAAAGGAAAGATCAAGGAAAAGTTTCTTTAGTGTTTAACGAAACATGAAGAGGCACGTGAATGAACATCCTGGGATTAGCTCAAATATCAAACCAGAAGGACATATGAAAGTTTACATTTACCTAGCTCCAAAATTTTAGAGAGAGATTGTCCAGACAACGAATATTTACCACAATATGACAATAATTTTAGAAAATGTTTAGGAAATTAGTGTCGGTTCGCACAAGCAAATATTCACCATAGAATTGCCTAGTTGCACAAAAAGACGTTGCATCAAAGATGCAAGAAAAGATCTTACTTTTATTTATAAAAAAAAATAAATGCCACAATTCACTTTCACCAGTATTTTGTACTTTAAATTATTTTAAGCTAGGTTCTAGCAATAGTTGAATTTCGTTTCGTCAGCTGGTTTTTTCATCGACCCAATGAAAAAATTCTCTCGAAGTGGGCGAACACCCAATTTGCATTGTTTTGATAAGAGTTGTAAATTTATTTTACAGTCTTGCAAAAGTTAATTGAAAAAACTTCCTATCTATGGCCTGAAAAAATATACTTTTGCTATTCTCGTTTAGGTAGATAGTCAAGACAGTGTTCTTAAAGATTTTATTTTTCAGGACTCAATCAGCCGAAGCTCACATAGTGATGTTCCTAAGTAATTTTTCCGTGACAAAATTAACTGCCTTCTGTTCGAACTTAGCTTTACTCTTAAAACAATATATGGAAGCAAAGAGTCAATAAAATTTATGAGTTAACTCCTTATTATTGAATGTTCATACTCTCTTCAAAGGACCACATTTCCTCACTGCAGATTAAAACTCAACTCCTTTCACCACTAGGAGAACAATTCCAGGCATGTTTGCTCTTAATTAACAATAGTTCTCAATTTTCTGTTTTGGACCTTACTTGATTCATACATTTTAACCCTCTTCTTCAGCAAAAGGTTCAAAACAATATTAGGAGCAAAAGATTTAAACAATTCCTGAGTTCGCTTCTTGCTCCTGAATATCCATACTCTCTTCCGAGGGGCTCATTTCCTCACTACAGATTAAAACTGAATCAATGCTAGCGCTAGAAGTGCACTCTTTCACTTCTAGTTGCTCATCACTAAGTGTTTCTTCCTCATTTCCTGTTTTAGACCCAACAGGATTCTTATTTTCATTTATTTCTTTAAAAGAAGGTTTGAGTTCATCCTCCGCTCTCTGGAAAGGGGTTAGTGGCTCGTTAACGATGTCAGATTCAGTATTTACATCAGCTGAAGTTTGAAGGCTATCTATACATGATACACCTTCATTTCTTCTTGCTTCCTCTGTATCTTGTCCATCATTATCATCTTTTTTAACAGCATTATCATTAGTGACAGAGCCAACCTCCTTATCATCATTAAGCACAGAGATTTTACCTTCAACATTGGCAAAATGCCCCATTTCCTTTAAAATGACAGGCTTTGAAATGTTATCTTCACTTTTTCCATCAGCATTTCTACTTTTTTCGTATGCTTGCAGGGCAGACACTTCTGGGATGACTAATTTTCCTTCTTTAATATCATTATGATTAATAACGCGTTTTGTAGAACGAAGTCTTTGATAAATGACCCCTCCCCTGAGGTAATCGTTGTAAGGCAGTGATTCATCATAAAAGTAGTCGGACGGAGCATGCATAACAAAAGTCATATACTCCAACTTTCGTGGTATATCCTCCTCTGGACCTAAAAAAATAAATGTTTATTTATGAAAAACGTTGTTAATGTAAAGTTCCATTTTGCTGATGCTACTTCGCAGATATTTTTATCTTTAATAGTTAAAACTTAAGTTATAAATTTGGCCTTTATGACTAGCTAAGTGTTTCACAAAGTAATTTTTACTTAAGCATAACCAAATCACCATATAAAACGCTAAGACTGTAACTACAACGAGATCCGAAATTGGAAGGAAAACACTTTCTCTTTATTTTAGCAAAAAAGTTGGACAATTATTACTCTCCTGTGGAGCGCTCTTGCAGCGAGTGATTTTGGCTGGTAAATTACCACTGTATTTAGATAATATAACAGTAAGATCACGGCTGATGATTTTTGGTACTTCATTCTCGACGCGTACAAACAGCTCCTCCCATCTAGTCTCACATTAGCGGGTCAGTATGTATTTGTCAGTCACTGAAAAATGGTACGAATTTGTTTTATTCGTAATTGCGACAGCAAAAAGAAACTTGGTGAGCCGGATTTTTTTGCGAACACGTGCATATTACGAAGTAAAATTTAAGAATCAGGAAATCGAGACATACCTATCAAGGAAAATAAACTAGCAAGTAACTATTTTGGTTTTAGTAGTTTAAATATTTGATTATCTCTTTTCAAACAGTTCGTGGTAACGAACTGTAAGTAAGGAACGATCCGGCTCAATAGTAACCGAAACTCTAAAAACGAAATTTTGGCACCAAAAGATACATCAAAAGAATCGGATTTTTATGCTGATTTCAAATATATAAGCTTCATCAAGCTTAGTCTTACCAATCAAAAGTTACGCACCTGAGAAAATTTAACTTATTTTCGAAAAAAGGGGGAAACAACCCCTAAAAGTCATAGAACTTTAATGAAAATCACACCATCAGATTTAGCGTACCAGAGAACCCTACTATAGAAGTTTCAAACTCCTTTCTACAAAAATGTGGAATTTTGTATTTTTTTGCCAGAAGAAAGATCACGGATGCGTGTTTATTTGTTTTTGTTGTTTTTTTTATTTCCCCAGGGGTGATCGTATCGATCCAGTAGTCCTAGAATATCGTGAGAGGGCTCATTCGAACGGAAACTAAAAGTTCTAACGCCCTTTTTAAGTGACCAAAAAAATTGGAGGGCAACTTGGCCCCCTCCCACGCTCATTTTGTCCCGAAGTTACCCAATAAAATTTTGAGATAGCCAATTTGTTCAGCATAGTCGAAAATCTAATTAATATGTCTTTGAGGATGACTTAATCCCCCACAGTTCCCGGGGGAAGGGCTGCAAGCTCTAAACTTTGTACTTTGTTTACATATAGCATTGGTTATTGGGAAGTATACAGGCGTTTTCAGGAAGTTTTTTTTCTGGTGGGAGGGGGTCAGAGTAGGGGTTACGGGGGAGAATCTTTCCATAGAGGATGTTTCCTTGGGGAAGGGACATTACTATGAAGGGGGCGCCGGATTTCCCAATATTATTTAAAAACGATCAGAAATTAAATAAAAAAACTTTTTTTTTCAACTGAAAGTAAGGAGCAACATTAAAACTTAAAACGAACAGAAATTATTACGTATATGGGGGGGGGGAAAGGGTTCGCCCCCAGTAGAGTAGTAGATTATGCTTTGCATAAAGCTATAGGAATTACCATGCTATTTGCTTGAAGCTCTACACGTTTTCAAAGAGAGTGAGTATCCTCTCACACCTATGTTCCTTGGTACCTTTCCAAGCAAAGTGATCAAACACGTTTTGAAACTATAATTGAGATTGTATAATGCAATCAGACAGGTTTTCTGACATATTTTTGATTGACGGGTTTTGATTGAGATATGCTGTTAAAACATTTTGCGTAAAAGCTAACTCTATTTGCAAAAAAGGATAAGGGATTCGCGAATTGGACTGTACGAACGATCTTTTTTGAATAATAGGGAAAAAACAGAGCTAGATAACATTTGCGAATTGGATCATATGAAGGTTAAACCAATCATATGAAGGTTAAACCGGAGATAAAAGGGTTAAACCGATTAGCAGTTAAGGTAACCTCGAAGAGCATGTTAACTCATAGCTTATTGAGGGGGGGGGTTCGCCCCCAGTAGAGTAATACATTATACTTTGCATAAAGCTATAGGAATTACCATGCTATTTGCTTGAAGCTCTACACCTTTTCAAAGAGAGTGAGTATCCTCTCCCACCTATGTTCCTTGGTACCTTTCCAAGCAAAGTGATCAAACACGTTTTGAAACTATAATTGAGATTGTATAATGCAATCAGACGGGTTTTCTGGGGCAACACCTATTTTTTGGACAATTGCCTTAACTCGAGACTAGTTTCTTAGGAATGTGTCGTTGCCAATTAAAAATCGAAAGCTACACTTAGAATTGTTTGATTGACATATGCTGTCAAAACATTTTGCGTAAAATCTAGCTCTATTTGCAAAAGAGGATAAGGGATTCGCGAATTGGACTGTACGACCGATCTTATTTGAATAATAGGGAAAAAACAGAGCTAGATAACATTTGCGAATTGGATCATATGAAGGTGGAGATAAAAGGGTTAAACCGATTAGCAGTTAAGGAAACCTCGAAGAGCATGTTAACTCTTAGCTTATTTATTATAAATTTGGAACAATATCAATCTATGGAAATGGTTAACGATGATAAAATGGTCTTATGACGACCTAGCTTTACTTCTTCGATGTGTTCTGTATAATACACAAGTGGCGTTTGAACAGTGTTGTCAATTTAAAATAGAGTTTAAAGTTATAGTATACTAAAAAATTGACACTAAGAGAGATGTAGATGTCAAGAAAAGAATTTTAATAATGAAATTCAGAACAATCCATAGAAATCATTACAAATGAAGTAGTGAGGTATATATGAGTACGATTCGTCAAGGATCATAAGCACCAATGGCCCTAACCATCGGGACCTCAACCCCCACGGGTCCCCGCTCCCCCAACTCGACTGGGGTCCCCGCCCCTCCAACTTCTTTCCCCACCCCCCATTTTTTTAACATGATATATTTTTCAACTTCTTTTTACATCTCTTAGAATGACATGTAACATACTTAAAAATAAAAGAAATCACATTTAATATTTTCCAAATTCAAAATGAGAATGATATAGAAATGTTAGTTGCAACTTTTACTATTAGAAAAATATTGTTTGTAGTAGCACTTTTTTTTATTGGACTAAATTTTTTTTTTGGACTTCAATATTATTCAACTTTTTTTTCACGTATCTTAAAATGACATTAAATATGCTTACGGCTCTAACAATTGTACTCTATGCTTACTCAGATACACGATGCGGCTTTCCCAATGGTACTCTATGTCCATTTATCGACACTACCTAGTTTATTGGATGTATTAAATCAGTATTTTTTACACACTGGAACAATAAACACAACTCATATCTCTAAGAAGTGAAGATGAAACATTTTAAGAGAGTATGTTCACATGATAGTGTTATTGTAGCATTTAATGCTGACAAGGAGAAGTATTTAAACTATGAAATAAGTACAAGTGGTAGCACCATCGGAAACGTATGCGTGCATTGTCATGACAGTAAGGAATTAAATTTCTCTGGAGTACCAAAAAAATTCAACTCTTATGATGGTGGATATGCGACGTTGAGATCTCCGGAGATGATTGCACTCAAAGAGAATGCCAACATAAAAATAATAGTTCATGAAGAAGGGCATCTTCTTGCTAGTGCTTGTAGTAACATGTTACCCAGTGTTAAACCATATTGTCAGCTTTCGGGTATTAGCATTCAAATGAAAGCAAAGACGAAAAGAAAGGCCTACTGTTTTACTAATATCATAAACCATATCTTGTCTACGTGCCGGCACTGTTACCTGTGTAAAAATAGTGTGAAAATAGACAGTGAAATTGCCAGAAAAATAAAAAGGGCATTGGCAGAAAATATCACTAAGGAATATAAAGATGAATCGAGGAAAAACAAAGTACCAGCAAACGTTACTTCAATTGATCAAACAGTCAATGAACCAAATAATACCAAATACGAAAAGCATATTGAGCCTGTCGATGACACACCTGTAAAAATTGTGAATGACTCAAAATGGAATAATGATTATTCTACTGATTACGAACTAAGAGAAGACAACAGCTATAGTGTCAAGAGAAAAAATGGTGAACCATTTTATGGAACAGATTCGAAATGTCCAAAGCTGCTTATTATTTTTGGATATGTATAATAATAACATGTTTTTTGCATTAATATTCGGAATGACATTATTTCACTAAATATATGTTGTGTATTGCAATGAATGGTTTCAAGTATTTTTAATGTAGGCCAGCATATTAATCGTTTAAAATGTCTATTGAAACATTGGAGAAGTAAGAAAAGGAATTTACATACATCATATGTCGGATAGATAGGTTAACATAGAGAAAATCTAAGTATAAGAATGAATAAATTCTCTATCAACATCTATTGACTGATACTTGGGATAGCTTTGACGGAATATAAGCATCAGAGTGAATAAATTCTTTATCAATGTCTTTTGACAGATACGTTTGATAACACTGACATAATTTAAGTATCAAATTGAAGAAATTCTTTATTAAAATTCTTTATCGATATCATTTGTCAGGTACGTCAGATAACATTGACAAAATCTATCTATTAGAATGAATAAATGCTTTATCATCAGCCGTTGTAGGATTTGTCATTATGAAAAAATTTTAAGTAAGTAACAAACTCTTTTTTGAATTCACCTCTTGCATACACAATACAGAATTTATAAAGAAAAATAATTGTAATTTCCAGACTTCATTTGCATGCAATAGATACCGAGAGTTCTATGACTCCTCCCCACAATGCATTCTAAGGGTTTTATGACTCCTCTTCACAATGAATCCAGATGGTTTTAGGACTCATCCCCTACCCATAACTCCATTCAACCTTGAGCGAAGGTATAAAAGCCTGGTGAAGTACTTCTCTGCGTGGAAACTACATTAAGATCTTCAAAGGTGGTAGAAGTACATGAAAAAGAACTTATCGGTTTAAAAAAATCCTTATATGGTGTTATATTTGAAAATGCGTTTTTATTATTGTCTATGGAACTCAATGACATTGACTCTTATCACTGGATAGAGAGCTATAATATGTTTGAGCATGATAAAAGCTTGTAGAGTACTACATTACGTTATATAAACAGACTGGGATTCTACGATAGAGTGATTACGCCAATTAATAATAGTGGTCAGGAACTGAGAAATGTTCAGGAGGAAGTCAGTGAAATTTGCAGCTTTTTCGGGGTTGAAGCACTCTATGTAAAGGGTAATGTACCTACCGATAAAGTTTTGAATCAAAAGTGTAAACCTAGGATTCCACTTTTCAATCTAGAAGAATTTAAGTGTCCTAAATTTGAAGGGGCTTATCACCGCCCTGAAGACGAGGTTAGGTTCTTCGCGCAGTGGATACCCAAGGACATACCTGATCGCGATAAATGCATGAGACACGGTGAACTTTAAGTACTATTTTTATGTAAATATGTGTTTTCTCTCAAAAAATCTATTAATTTGTTTAAGTAATAAATATCTTTAAGCCTAACCTGTCTTTTTTCTGTAGAATAATTCCATGCATCTCAATAAATTATGAACTACTTGTACGTAACTGTTTTTTTCTTGAGCTCACCACTTGGATGCACAATTTAGAAACTCCATTCAATAAATTATGACGAAATTTTACGGAAGTAGCAATCTCTTTCTTGAATCCCATAGGCATACAAAAACACATATAAATATATGGATTCAGGCAAACAAACCGACAGAGACAGACATTGAGATAGGAAAACACCCGCCCAGACACATAAGCAGAGGAAGTGAGGGAGACAAAAACACATATAAATATGTAAAGATTCTGACATACAAACCGACAAAGACAGACATTGAGATAGGCAAACAGCCGCCCAGATACATAAGCAGAGGAAGTGAGAGAGACAAAAACACGTATAAATGTAAGGATTCAGGCATACAAACCGACAGAGACAGGTACTGAGATAAGCAAATACCCGCCCAAACACATAAGCAGAGGAAGTGAAAGAGACAAAAACACATATAAATATATAGATTCTGACATACAGATCAACAAAGAAAGTCACTGAGATAAGCAAACATCCGCCCAGACACATAGGCAAGGAGAGGGAGAGAGACAAAAACACATGCAAATAAATTGATTATTTCATACCAAACGACAGAAACTGGCATTGAGATGTGAAAACACCCGCCCAGACACACAAATAGAGGACGTGAGTGAGACAAAAACACTTATAAATTTATGGAGTCAGACATGCAAACCGAGAAAGACAGGCATTGAGATAGGCAGACATCCGCCCAGACACATAAGCAGAGGAAGTGGGAGAGACAAAAACACATATAAATGTAAGGATTCTGACGCACAAACCAACAAAGACAGGCATTGAGATAGGCAAACACCAGCCCGGAAACATAAGCAGAGGAAGTGAGGGAGACAAAAACACATATAAATAGATAGATTCAGGCATACAAACCGACAGACAGGCATTGAGATAGGCAAACACCCGCCCAGACACATAAGCAGAGGAAGTGAGGGAGATAAAAACACATAAATGTAAGACTTCTGACATACAAACCGACAAAGACAGACACTGGGACATGCAAACATCCGCCCAGACACATAAGCAAAGGAAGTGAGAGAGACAAAAACATGTATAAATGTAAGGATTCAGGCATACAAACCGACAGAGACAGGTACTGAGATATGCAAACTCCCGCCCAAACACATAAGCAGAGGAAGTGAAAGAGACAAAAACACATATAAATATATAGATTCTGACATACAAATCGACAAAGTCAGTTACTGAGATAAGCAAACATCCGCCCAGACACATAGGCAAGGAGAGTGATAGGGACAAAAACATGCAAATATATTGATTCAGGCATACAAACCGACAGGGACAGGCATTGAGATAGGCAAACACCCGCCCAGACACATAAGCAGAGGAAGTGAGGGAGACAAAAACACATATAAATATATGGATTCAGACATACAAACCGACGAAGACAGGCATTGAGATAGGCAAAAATCCGCTCAGACACATAAACAGAGGAAGTGAGAGACAAAAACACATATAAATGTAAGGATTCTGGCGCACAAACCAACAAAGACAGGCATTGATATAGGCAAACACCTGCCCAGACACATAAGCAGAGGAAGTGAGAGAGACAAAAACATATAAATGTAAGGATTCTGACATACAAAGCAACAATCACAGGCATTGAGATAGGCAAACATCCGCCCAGACACATAGGCAAGGAGAGCGAGAGTGACAAAAACACAAATAAATATATAGATTCAGACATACAAAGGAACAATCACAGGCAGTGAGAAAGGCAAACACCTGCCCAGACACATAAGCAGAGGAAGTGAAAGAGATAAAAACACAAAAATATATAGGTTCTGACATACAAATCGACAAAGACAGCCACTTAGATAAGCAAACATCCGCCCAGACACATAGGCAAGGAGAGTGAGAGACAAAACACATGCAAATATATTGATTCTGGCATACAAAACAACAGAGACAGGCATTGAGATAGCCAAACACCCGCCAAGACACATAAGCAGAGGAAGTGAGGGAGACAAAAACACATATAAATGTAAGGATTCTGACCTACAAACAGACAAAGACAGGCATTGAGATAGGCAAACATCCGCCCAGACACATAGGCAAGGAGAGCGAGAGTGACAAAAACACATATAAATATATAGATTCAGACATACAAAGGAACAATCACAGGCATTGAGAAAGGCAAACACCCGCCCAGATACATAATTAGAGGAAGTGAAAGAGACAAAAACACAAAAATATATAGGTTCTGACATAAAACTCGACAAAGAGAGCCACTGAGATAAGAAAACATCTTGCTAGAAAATAAGGTAAGGAGAGTGAGAAAGACAAAAACACATGGAAATTTTTTGGTTCACACATTCAAACCGTCAGAAACATTCAATGAGATGGGAAAGCACCCACCCAGACACATAAGCAGAGGAAGAGAGGGAGACAAAAACACATATAAATATATTGATTCTGACATACAAACCGACAAAGACAAGCATTGAGATAGGCAAACATCCGCCCAGACACATAAGCAGAGGAAGTGAGAGGAACAAAAACACCTATAAATATATAGATTCTGACATACAAAGACAGGCATTGAGATAAGCAAACATCTGCCCAGACACCTAGGCAGAGAGAGTGAGAGAGACGAAAACACATTCAAATATATGGATTTAGGCGTACAAACCGACAAAGACAGGCATAGAGATAGGCAAACACCCACCCAGACACATAGGCAAAGGAAGTGAGAGTGACCAAAACACATATAAATATATGGATTCTGACATACAAACCGACATTGAGATAGGCAAACATCCGCCCAATCACATAAGCAGAGGAAGTGAGAGAGATAAAAACACATATAAATGTAAGGAATCTGACACACAAACCAACAAAGACAGGCATCGAGATAGGCAAACACCCACCCAGACACATAAGCAGAGGAAGTAAGGGAGACAAAAACACATATAAATATATGGATTCAGCCATAAAAACCGACAAAGACAGGCACTGAGATAGGCAAACACCAGCCCAGACACATAAGCGGAGGAAGTGAGAGAGACAAAAACCCAAATAAATAAATGGATTCTCACATACAAACCGACAAAGACAGACACTGAGATAAGCAAACATCCGCCCAGACACATAGGCCCAGAGAGTGAGAGAGACAAACACACATGCAAATATATAGATTAAGACATACAAACCAACAATGACAGACATTGAGATAGGCAAACACCAGCCCAGACACATAAGCGGAGGAAGTGAGAGAGACAAAAACACTTATAAATATATGGATTCTGATATATAGACTGACAAAGACAGACACTGAGAAAAGCAAACCCCCACCCAGACAAAAAGACCCAGAGAGTGAAAGAGACAAAAAAACACATGCAAATATATAGATTGTGACATACAAACCAACGATGACAGGGATTGGGATAGGCAAACACCAGCCCAGACACATAAGCAGAGGTAGGGAGAGATACAAAAAAATATATAAATGAATAGATTCTGACAAATAAAACAATAATTACAGGCACTGAGATAGGCAAACCCACGCTCAGACGCACAGTCATAGTGAGAGAGATATCCAAAAAGTTGGGTTGATCTATATTCACTTAGAGTGGCGCGCCCCTCTTTAATTATTTTCTGAAGTAGCGCTTGGCAAAGTCATCCCGCCATTTTCAAAGAAAGTTAACACCCATTCTAGTTGCACATTCCGCTGGTTGGAGCTGAGTTTTGTTGATTAAACATACGGTGTTGTCTAGTAGTGTCGATACGCTAGCCGAGAATTGGACCGATTTAAACCAAATTTTATAACTAATGAAATATTGGTAAATAAGTTACATAATCCCTGTTTTCTAATTTCCTGGGAAATAACATAATATAGTTAAGTTGTAATTCGAGGAGTTTATGCTTGTCTTGTGCATTTCTTCTCGCCCTAAGCAATACCTAACACAGGAGAAGGCGAGGGAGCAGCTATCCCCGTTTTACATACAAGTCCAGTGGACATTCTTTTTCATTAGGCAACCCAAAAATCTCGGTCTTCCCCATTGCAATTCCAGCGGGCTTTCCCAGTAGGCAAAACTCATTTAAAATGAACAATCTCAGTTGTCCGAACGACTGAGCATAGAGCTTTGAATTCTAGAAAACTTTTTATTTTGGGTTTTCAATCGCCTTTAAAGGGCTCAGACTTGTACAGTTCTTGAATTACCCTTACTCGATGCTTATCAATCTCAGTTATTCCCCAGGATGGATGGAGATAGAATGTCTATCAATAAGTGTACATCATCATAATGACATCATTTTTATACAATTCTGAATAAGGGCTTATGCCAGATTTGCTTGTCACTCAGACTATCTCTCTTGGTTTTTTTATTAATTAGCCATGGCTCTCAATTTTTTCATCACAGTCCACCAAATTGATTTTAATTCACTAGACGTTTTAGCTAAGGAAATTGAAAATAAAGTAAGCATGTATGCTATGAACTGTACGAAGAAATCGTTTGTAATTTGAATCCCATTCTCAGGTATGAACACAGGGATAGGGATCTTTGAATCCAAGTCCTTTCTCTGGTCCTACAGTCAAATTTAAAATGATACTCAAGAAACTTCAAACTTCTCTTTAAGTTCAAACCGTGTTGATTGATATAGCCCATTTACGGTGAAACCCTTTGAGAAATAGCACAAAAAAGCCATTTTAGTGCCTTATGGCACTTGCAGATGGCAGAATTTATAAAAAGCACGTAGATATGAGAAACAGCTTTTGAATGAGCCATTAAGAATCTCTCTATGATGTTGTAGTAGCCCGCTAGAGCTGTTGAAAAGAAAACAAAAAAAAAAAAAAAAAAAAAAAAAAACGGAAGACAGATCAGTGCTACCGATGCAAAAAAATGATTTTCCTTGTTGTTCAAAGAGGGGGACTGTAACTTCCCTGTACAAGGTTTTGACCATTTTGATTCCATTGGTACACTTTTCCTTTTGATCTGGCGCCGTTTTCTAGGGGCTTGAGGCTTTTTTCTAAATCACAATAAATTTCCTTTTGCAATAAACTTTTACTTTTATGGAGAACTAAAACAATAGTTAACAATCTTCAGTCAGTGTCAGATGCGATTTTTTTTCACTTGGCAGTTTTTTTCAAAACGCGTTTTTTAACTTTTGGTTACTATGGGCTGTGGTTCGCTCTTTACTAGGTTGCAGCTGCCGCTGCAACCATGACACCTCACCTGGACATGCTTGAAAAAAATGAGCCTAAAAAATGACTGAAAAAACAACAGCGGATACCGATATTCCCGATACGATACATGCGACACCAATACGGACGATACCGATACGCGCGATATCGATACGCCCGATACCACATACAGCCCTTCCCCAGGGAGTATGGAGGGCCATATCATGATCAAAATAATGTATATTGCACTTCTGAACTATGTTAAACAAAATGGCTATCTCAAAAAGTTTATAGGACTAGTTGGGGGGGGGGCTGTAGGGATGGGGGCCTGTAGGGATGGGGGCTATTTGTCATCCAGTCTTTTTGGTCACTTAAAAAGGGCACTTAAAAATTTAATTCCCTTTCGAATGAGCTATTACACACCTCTCTATGATGCTCTGACCACCCCCTAGCCCTTCTAGAAAAAAAAGAAAGAAAAGATCATGCAAAAAATCTACCCATGCAAAAAAGTCATTTTCCTTGGTGTTCAAGGCGGGAGACTGTAATTATCCTATAAAACGTACTCGATCATGCTGATTCCAATGGTGCACTTTTTATTTCGATTTGACGCCATTATCAAGGGGTTTCAGGCTCTTTTTCGAAATTACCATAAATTTCTTTTCGCAATAAACTTTTACTTCTAAAATTAAAAGAAACAATAGTTACCATTCCTGATTCAGTGTCAAATGGCAATTTTTTCTCACTAGACAGTTTTTTTTTCAAAACACGTTTTTCAACTTTTGATTACTATGGGCTGTGATTCACTCTTTACTAGGTTGCAACTGCCTCTGCAAACATGATGGTATCATAGGCAGCGCAATAGCGCTGCCAAAGTAAAGAGCGATGTGGGCACAATGTATTTTTTTTTTCTTGTTTAGACTAGGGTTCTTTGTATCGAAGGAGTTGTCGTAGAAACTTTGAAAAGGGCTCATTCGATTGAAAATTGAAATGGCTAGTGGCTAGTAAACTTCGAAGGGGGCTCATTGGATTGCCAATCAGAAGTTTTAGTGCCCTTTTTTAAATTAAGAGTGATCGGAGGGTGGATATCCTCCCCTCTCTCCCACACCTCGTATTTTCCCGAAATGCATCTGATAAATTTTGAGATGGCCATTGTTGTCTTAGAAACCTCAAAAAGAGCTCATTTCATTGAAAATTGAAAGGAGTAGTGTCCTTTTTAATAGTCAAAAGTGATTGGAGGGCAAATAACCCTCCTCCCACGCCCACCATTTCCCCAAACACATCCAATAAAAATTTGAGATATCCATTTTGTTCAACGTAATTGAAACGTCCGGAAATTATGTTCTTGAGGATGACAACCCCCCCCCCACCAGAGCCTACAGGGCAAGGGTTAAAGTTAAGCCCTGGGTGCATATACGGTATATATAGAAAGGGTGATCGTAAAAACTCTGGAACGGGCTGATTGGAAATCAGATGTTCCAGTGCCTTTTTTAAGATTCAGAGGGATCAGCGGGTGGATAGCCTCCCCCCCATACACCTCGTATTTTCACGAAATGCATCTAATAAAAATTTTGAGGTGACCATTTGTTGTCGTAGAAACTTCGAAAAAATTCATTCGATTGGAAATTGAAAGAGCTTGTTCACCACTTCCTCAAACACATCAAATCAAAATTTTTAGATAGCCATTTTGTTCAACGTCGTTCAAAGATCCGACAATTATGTCTTTGACGATGAGAACCCCCCTACAGCCCTCAGGGCAGGGGTTGTAAGTTATGCCCTGGGGGCATATAAGGTATATTTAGAAAGGGTGATCGTATAAACTTCGGAGGAGGAGATTGGATTGGTAATCGAAAGTTCTAGTGCCCAAGATTCAGAGTGATCGGAGTTGGATACCCCCGCCACACCTCATATTTTCCCAAAAATGGCCATTTGTTGTCTTAAAAACTTCAAAAAGAGCTCATTCGATTCGAAATTGAAAGGACTAGTGCCCTTTTTAATAGTCGAAAGTGATTGGATGGCAACAAACCCTCCTCCAATGTCCACCATTTCCTTAAACCCATCGAATCCAAATTTTTAGATAGCCATTTTGTTCAACGTAATTGAAAGGTCCGGAATTATGTTTTTGAGGATGATAACTCCCCACAGCCCTCAGGGCGAGGATTGTAAGTTATTCCCTGGGGGCATATAAGGCATATATAGGAAGGGTGATCGTATAGCCTTAGGATGGGGCACATTGGATTGGTAATCAGAAGTTCTAGTGCTCTTTTTAAGATTCATAGTGATCGGAGGTTGGATACCCCCCTTCCCCACACTCACCTCGTAATTTCCTGAAATACATCTAATGTTAATTTTAATATGGCCATTTGTTGTCGTAGAAACTTCGAAAACAGCTCATTCGATTGGAAATTGAAAGGCCGGTGCCCTTTTTAATAGTCGAAAGTATTTGGAAGGCAACTAACCCCCCTCCCACGCCAACCATTTCCCCAAACACATCAAATACAAATTTTGAGATAGCCATTTTGTTCAACGTAAATAAAAGGTCCGGAAATTATGTCTTTGAGGATGACAACTCCCCCACAGCCCTCAGAGCAAGAGATGTAAGTTATGCCTAATGAGGGGGCTCAGTGGATTCGTAATCAGAAGTTGTAGTGCCCTTTTTAAGACTCAGAGTGATCGCATGTTTGATACCCCCCCCCCACCTCGTATTTTCCCGAAATGCATCTGATAAAAATTTTGAGATGGCCATTTGTTGTCGGAGAAACTTTAAAAAAGGCTCATTTGAGTGGAAATTGAAAGGGCCAGTGCCCTTTTTAATAGTCGAAAGTAATTGGAGGGCAAGTTTATCTAAATTGTATGAGCAGAAGTAGTAATAGTAGTATCCCCAAAAGTTTCAACTTAATACCCCCAGTCGTTCTCGACATATATTGCCTTGGTATCTTATTGGAAACCATTTAACACAATGCCTTTTGATTTATTTTTAGAGCGACATCATTTAATTTAAAGCATAATGGGCCAATTACGTAATTGGGGAGGGGCACGCTGAAACGCCTAATATCCCTAAGGACATAGCTGCTGGACCGTTCTACTATGCTGAATAAAATGGCTATCTCATAATTTTGACATAATTTTCATAAATTTGGAGGGGGGCTTCCGCCTTCATATATCTAGTAAAAACATTTTAAATTTTTTTTTTCAGTAAAGTGCGAATTATGTTTTGGTCTTGAGAAGGCATAGGGGTTATGAGCCCTATTCATGTTAATTTTTACTCGTTTTGAGTTTTACTCGGTTATTTATTGTAATTTCTGTTTCATGTATTTATTGATAGTTTCACGGAGTTTCATTTGTTTATTGATAGTGATTTGTGGTAGTTTTACGTTTAGAAGATTATTTGACTTTATTTTTGCTAATTCTTGGATTAATGGAGCTCTTTACTTGTCTTTGAAAAACTTTTCTTGTAGAAAAAGTTTTTTTTAAATTAATTTCTGTTCATTTTTTATTGAAAAAGTTTTTTTTACGGAAAAGAAAATATTGTATATCTTTTCAGTTTTCTTCTATAAGAATCCATAGTATGGGTTGCTATTTGTATGTTAGAGAAACTTTTTCAACAATTTTTAATCCAGATTTGATAGCTTCTGAAGTTTACCTGAAAAATAAAACTTCATTTTATTCCTAAAAGATTTCATCTATGCTCTTTAAAAACCTGGATACACTTACACTCATTTTATTTATTTAAATTGTAAGAGCAGAAGCAGTAATATTATTATCCCCAAAAGTTTCAGCTTAATACCCCTAGTCGTTGTCGATATATATTGCTGAGGTGTCTTATTGGAAACCACAGCCAGAGTGATACTTCCTGTTTGCATATGCTTACATATGCTTACTATGTTTACACAATGCCTTTTGATTTATTTTTAAAGCAACATTTAGTTTTAAAGCATAATGGGCCAATTGCATAATTGTGAGGGGTTGACATACCTAATATCCCTAAGGAGATAGTTGCTGTACCGTTCGACTATACTGAACAAAATGGCTGTCTCATAATTATGACTGGATGAGTTTGGAAAATGAATGGGCTTGAGAAAAGGGCTGCTTGTCCTTCAATCTCTTGTTACTCTTAAAAATAGCACCAGGCACTCGTGCCGTTATTGGAGTGCAAAGGGAAGGACTTCCCCCTTCACATATCCAGTAAAAACATTTTAAACGAGTAAAACAAAGTGAAAACATTTTAAATATATTTGTTTTCAGTAAAGTGCAAATTATGTTCTGATCTTGAGAGGGCATGGGGTTTGTCGGCCCTACTCGTGTTAGTTTTTGGTCGTTTTGAGTTTGACTCGGTTATTTATTGTATGACTTAAATAAACAAAGTACGTTTAAAATGTTTTAACTTTTTTAACTTTAATAAATTAAAAATTATTAAAACTTTAAGGAATATATATCATTAGGCTATATGTATACTAAACTGACAATCCATAGCAATTTTATTTTTTAGTAAAGTGCAAATTATGTTCTGGTCTTGAGAAGGTATGGGGATTGTCAAAGACATAATTTCCAGACCTTTCAACTACACTGAACAAAATGGCTATCTCACAATTTTGATTAGATTTGTTTTGGGAATTGATGGTCGGGGGGGGGGGGGCTTGTTGCCCTCCAATCACTTTTGACAAATGAAAAGGGCAGTAGCCCTTTCAATTTCCAATCGAATGAGCCTTTTCCAGAGTTTCTACAACAAATGACCATCTCAAAATTTCGGGAAAATGCGAGGTTTGGAGGGGTGGGGGTTATCCACCCCCGATCACTCTGAATCTTAAAAAGGGCACTAGAACTTCTGATTACATATCTAACGAGCCCCCTCCGAAGTTTATACGATCATCCTTTCTATATGTACTTTATATGCCCCCAGGGCACAACTTAAATTGCCCTGAGGACTGTGATGGGGGGGGGGGTTGTTATCCTCAAAGACATAATTTCCGGTTCTTTCAATTACGTTCAACAAAATGGCTACAAAATACGTTTGAAATGTTTTCAGCTTTTTTACTTTCTTAAATGAAAAATTATCAAAATCTTAACAAAGAAATGTTTGTACATGTCAATTTATCTGACAATCCACGGTCATTTTTTTTTTCAGTAAAGCGCAAATTGTGTTCTGGTCTTGGGAATGCACAGGGGTTATCAGCCCTATTCATGTTAATTTTTGCTCGTTTTGAGTTTGACTCGGCTATTTATTGTAATTTCTGTTCGTTTTGAGTTTCATTTATTTATTGATAGTGATTTGTGGTAGTTTTAGGCTTAGAAGATTATTTGACTCGATTTTTGCTCATTCTTGGCTTAATTGAGCTCTTTACCTTTTTTTTAAAAAACTTGTCGAGTGAAATAAGTTTTTTAAATTAATCTTAAAAAAATCAGTGAGCACCAATCGTTCAATGAAGCGGTCGGCAACTGATTCAAACGCTAATCATCACGTTGCACATACGTATCAGTTTATAAGCGGACCGATAGCCTACCCTATAAAGACCTATGATGGGTTATCTACATAAAAAGAAGAGGTTTAAATAAAAAAGTCACAAGATTAATCTGAATAAAAAAAAGTGTTACTATTAAATTCCTTATTTTATGCTATTTTCGAATATCATGGTCACTTTCTGACAATGCAAACCAACCCCCAGTTAGACCCAAATACAGGTCAAGGAATATAAAAAACTAAAGAATATACCAAAACAATGAGATTCTTACATTATAATATGCAGATTGTTTCTATTAATCAGATTATTATGGTTGCTTCCAAAATTATCAACTTGTTAAAATCATTTCAAACAATATTTATATTCAAATTCAGCAAAGCTGGATTTCATCACGACATAGAACACAACAATGAAACATAATATTAGGGTTATATCAGGGACTATCAGATGGGGGGGGGTACAATATCAGAAAAGCAACTATGGTATTTGGAAATAGCATAAATAAACAGAAATCTGGCTTAACTATCCCCCCCCCCTCTATGCTTGGTTATAGCCCTGGTTATAACCGAAGTTTGGCTCACTATTTTTCAGTTGTTTCTAAGTGTCAGCTGATCATAGTGCCATATAAAAAGCATCTAGTTTTGGTTATAAGCTGGGATTATGATTTCTTCTCTGTATAATGTTAGCATGAATATTGACTGAACGCAACACTGACTGCAAAATCTGTTCGCTTCCTCAACATTGCAAATGATGGTCCAAATGATAAGTGTTTGTCACTTCAATAATTGAAGATGCTACGAATATTACCCAATGCTTTAGGAAAAAATGTCCGTGCTCATGAAAGAGTGGCAAATTTGGAAACGGTTGAATTTTTTCACAGGGAAAAATAGATTGCTCAGAAAACGAGCAAGTTTTTGATTTTTCAAAAATGTAACAAACGTAACCTCGGTGGCAACCCTGAACATAAGCCTGAATCTTCCTATGGTAATTACAATGGGTGTTTACCCTCCGGTGTTCTGACTAACTGAGAGTGACACGCCATTTAGCCGAAAGAATTACAGTTCCGCCTCCTGACCCCACAGCATCATAGTGCAAGAAGACCCCGTCCCGTCAGTGAAGTGAGTCATCGACACCTGCGAATTTTCAAGTTTTAACAAATTAACAAATCTTGACCAATGTAAATAATTCTCCACGGAAAAAAAATGTAATAAGCTTATAGGGAATAGATAAATTATGAAACAACAAAAGAACATTTATCTGATAATAATTGCGGTTCCTGGTGGGTGTAAATCCCGTTCACTTTTCCCCGTGGCGTAAGCCCCTTTTTTGAGTCTGTTCAAGTGTGACAGCTTGAGGGGATTTATTGAGCTATACCAGGTCAAGGTAGCAGTAACTCAGTTTGATCCCAAGTTTCAGTTTCTCCAGACTTCTTTAGACTAAAGAGTACCCTACAGTTCCAATCTTTATGGTTATTCTGATTTTGGTCATAGTGTGTGCCGCAGTAACATTGGTGGCATTTTCTACTGTTCACAAACCAATATGGTGGTTAGATAGAAGCCAACTAAATAATACTGCCAATAACAGCATATAGCCAACAAACAGATTTGAAATCCCCGCCCAAAAAATTGGACAGAAAAATATGCTAGAAGAACAAGATATTGAATATTTGTGTCGAAAAGCTAACTCTTTTCAGATATAAACCAAAACCCTGGGAAAAATGTCTCCCACCACTCTCCAAGTCAGCATTACAGTTATAAAACTATCATTATACCCGTAGCCTAAAGGGAGGGGAGGAATAAAAACCAAAAAGCTAACTGTTGGGGTTCCACCCCTGTTTCTTTTCCTTTCAGATAAATGACCTGTTTTCGTTTTCTTAATTACATTTGTTTTTAGTATAATTTCAAAAGACAGGTTAAATTCTCGTTGCTAAGTTAGAGGCGTCGCAAAAAAGTAAGCTTTGAAGTAAGTTCTATTTTTGTACTTCCTGGTTTGGAGTCATTGAAAGATAAGCCTAAGAGGTAGAATTGGTTTTGAATGGGGACTGAGATGATTGGCTGGGCCAAGCGATGGTCCACCCATATGGACAGTTCTGTACAAAATGTTATTTTGATTTAGTCTGATTTTAGACCCCGTTTGGGGAGATAAATTTTTGTGGGATTATTGTGACCCTTATGGAAGAATACAAGTAAGATATTTTCTACAAACTATGTACTAGTTTCCGTAACCCAGGCAGGGTAGGAATAGAGCTACGAGGTACCGCCATTATTATATTGATAGGGAGGTTTGTTACCTTCAAGGAGAGGATTAGAGATTTTCTAGCCGTAACCCAAGGCGGGTACACTTGGCTTTAGAAAGTGGCCATTTGACCACTGGATCACGTTATCATACCCTGGGACAGGGTATACTAAATCGGGAAGTACCAAACCCGATATTTGCAGAACCGGTGTGGTAGACGCGGGACTTACATTATAATCTGGGGCCGGAGCTTTCCCCTCCAATAAGTGGTGACACCCGTATATTACCACGCCATTGGCGTTGTGGCCTACCGGTATAACACTGGTGGCTAAATACAACGAACATTGGTGCCAGCGGTGGCCAAAATACAACGAGCATTGGAGGCAGCAAGAAAAGGAGCTATCAGTTAACCTGATAGTAAAAGAATTCCGCGTTTTTAAAGAGACTAGTTGAGTTAGCCTACATAGTGATAGTAGCCTTTTGTGGTTATATATAAAGAGAGAAAAAAAAATACAAAATCAATAAGTATAAATGTAAAGATCCATCATGGGCGATACCTTGTTAGATAATAATTGAAAAATTTACGGATCAATATATCGCGCAACTAATTAGTCAGCAAAAATATAAGGCTAATTGACACACAGCAATTTTTCGCGAGAGACCGGCAGTTACATGAATAAAAGAATTTTCATTTAGACTGAAGAGGTAATTTAAGTTAATGAAATTTTGAAATTATGTCAGACAGAGATGAGATTAACTCAAGACCGAAAAGGGCGAGCGAAGCCCATAGAAAAAGTAGGAAAATAGAAAGAAAGGCAAATATGGAGGCCTTTGAGGGAGAGCACCGACAATATAAGAAAAAAATGAAGGCGGAGAAAGATAAAATAGTATAGAATAGAAAAGAGGACGACAGGGCTAGAGGACCCTATAAAAAAAGAGACAATACATATTGACGACGAACAGATTCAGAAAATGAATTACGAAGTAATAACGACAGACAGAATCAAAGTATTCCCAGTAGAAGGAGTAGTGTTGAATTGAAATCCAGCAGGAGCTCGCGAAAAAACACTCAAATAGATATGACACAACAATTATTAAATTTTAAGCAGAAAGAAAGAGAGAAAGATAGACAAGAAAGAGAACGAAAGGAAGAGGCTCATAGGATAGCCAGAGAAAAAAAAGGAGGAGGCAGACAGAGAGGAAAGAAAATACATAATGCAAATAATTGCAGGGAAAAATTTTCAAACGTATAAGAGAACCGTATGGGTTAGAAGCCCAGAAAAATATACAACTTCGCTGACTACGGGGGAAGGTGTACCGGCCCATAAAACAAATTGGGAGGCTGTGCCACCCTGTCGGAAAAACGAAATACTTGATACGCGTGTTCGAAATATTGATAATCCACAAAAATGGGATGCGGAAGTAAACAGACAACAAAATATTGAAAATAAGACGCGCGAGAATGATTTTTCGGGAAAATTTCCAGAAAATGGAAAACTTAAGAACACTTTTAATGAATATGAGACGCTAACAAGTACAGGCCAAAATAAAGCGCTGATTGTACCAGAGAATAAGGAGACAAAATTTATTGTACGCGCCTTTCGTCGGTAAGTTTGGGAAAATTTAATACAATATGAAAAACCAAATGTCGGAATGCATTTCCCATTTAATGATGAAATATTTGTTTTTGCGGTAAAAATAAAGACGACTAAAAGAGAGAAAAGAAATATTAAACGGAGCTACAATGAAGTTATGCAGTCAAAGATGGTGGACACTGGAGTCCAAATCAGATTTAATGATGATTTAGTATTTTGCGCGAATGACAAAATTGAGAAAAGTAGAGATGAAAAGAGGAGTGTAAAAGAGACAAAAATTGGAGATTCAGCCTGCAGTGGCGAAAAATAAAAAAATGTTGGATAGGCTGTGCCTTGATAACATAAATAATAGGGGGGGGGGAAAGAGGTCAAAGACCAATGGGGAATAAAACAAGATAGTTACAAAATAGAGATGAATGACCTACAAACGGTTGGGGGAAAGTTGGGAGATATGGAATGTCGAGTGGGATTGGAAAAACTTGGAAAGGAATTTGAGATTAGTAGTATCAATTCAAAAGATATGTCGATCCTTTATGAGGGGGAGGAATCCCTTGTGGAAGATCCCCTGCGAAAAGTTACAAAATATGGCCCTGTTCTTCAACGCACAACGTATGGGCAAGTTTTAATCCTCATACCGAGGATTTGGCTCTCTGACGTTAATTTCTTGGGGTATACTCGCCCCCTGTCCCCTCACATTTCAGCCACATCAGTGATTAGTGGCCCATATCCGGGTTTTTACTGTTCATGGTAATCGACAATTATTTCTGGCAAATTTTATTCAGTGACAGATGCATTCAAATTTCATCTTCAATTAGCATCAGCAGATATTTTTCATTTGATTATCCCAGGGGAGGGAACCCAGAAAAAAGTCGATTCATGGTTTGCTCAAAATTTTACTTCATTCTCAGTACCCTTATCGTTTTCACAGGCCTTTACATTTTCGGCCATAGATTATTTGAAATTATGCCAAGGGTCAATTTACTTTTTTATTGAAATGTGGGGCTGTTTCCATAGATGGAAATTAAGAGGATAGTGCAGCCAATTTTTCATGATGGCTGGCATCATCACATGCCCCAGAAACTGATTCTCTGCTCCTCTCAAATGTAAATTCGTGAGAGCGAGAATTTTTTTGTTTTTGACTGTGCTGCGCACAATCATTGTCTACGAAGCTTGGGGACTTACGTTTCAAAACATAATGCCGATGCTATACGATTTAGACTATGGTGGTCCTATAGCAGAGACGTGTTGATGACGACCAATCCAGAGCCAAGCGGTGGAAGTAGTAGCATAGACTCTGGTGGAAGAGAAAAGGCAAATGGATTTTGTAAAGTTGAAGTTATGTGTTTATGTTTGTAAGGGTGGACCAAGTTAGCGCATGGGCGGTCATTTATTTTACGAGGAGAGGTGTTGGAGTTCCACCCCTGTTTCTTTTCCTTTCAGATAAATGACCTGTTTTCGTTTTCTTAATTACATTTGCTTACAGTATAATTTCAAAAGACAGGTTAAATTCCTGTTGCTAAGTTAGAGGCGTCGCAATAAGGAAGCTTTGAAGTAAGTTATATTTTTGTAATTCCTGTTTCGGAGTCATTGAAATATAAAGCTAAGAGGCAAAATTGGTTTTGAATGGGGATTGGGATGATTGGCTGGGCCAAGCGATGGTCCACCCCTATGGACAGTTGTGTACAAAATATTATTTTGATTTATTCGGCATCTAGACCCCATTCGGGAAGATATATTTATGTGGTATTATTGTGATCTTTTTGGAAGAATACAAGTATGGTATTTTATACAAACTGTGTACTGGTTTCCGTAACCCAGGCAGGGTAGGAATAGAGCTACGAGGTACCGTCATTATTATATTGACAGGGAGGTTTCTTACCTCCAAGGAGAGAGTTAGAGATTTTCTAGCCGTAACCCAAGGCGGGTACACTTGGCTTTAGAAAGAGGCCATTTGATCACTCGATCGCGTTATCATACCCTGGGACAGGGTATACTAAATCAGGAAGTACCAAACCCGATATTTGCAGAACCGGTGTGGCAGACGCGGGAATTACATTATAATGTAGGGCCGGAGCTTTCCCCTCCAATAAGTGGTGACACCCATATATTACCACGCCAGTGGCGTTGTGGCCTACCAGTATAACACTGGTGGCTAAATACCACGAACACTAACCTAAATACACAAAACCTAATAACTTTTCCTTTCTACAGTAAAAGAAACATATTGCTATAACTCTAACTAGCTTTATAATTGGTTATTAGAACCTGAAGAAAGTAAGTAAAGCTCACCACAAACATAGTAGTTTGGATTAAATTCAAGCTCGGGTGGAGGTGCACTATCTATTGGTAACAACCATGTGATGGCTGCACTTTTTTCACAATACTGGTCTTGCATAAATCCTCGAATTTGAGCGTAAAATATTCCACCGTCTATGTCCGTTAGAGAGACTATGTCACCCTTTCTATAGTAAATACCCTGAAAGAAAACAAAATTCTAAAGCAAATCCATCACCACCAATGCTTCCTAGTGATGTGAAAAGGCAAGTCCTAAATAGTAACAGGTCTATAAAACGATTGTCTTCAAGAAAAGTAATTATGGGAATTTTCACCCTATATTTCGATAGGGTCTATGAGCAATGTACATCACCCATGTCGTTTAGGTGGGAGTCACGACATGAAGCAACAGCACTAAAAATTTGCAACTTTTAACACAAAATAGATTAAAGGAGAACAAAATTATAAAATATGAATTATAAAAACGTAAAGAAAGGAGCTTCTATTTCTGATAAGTTCCTGGCGAATAATACTTATTAGCTTCTAAAGACTAACAGGTCAAATTTTAAAAAGCAACTATCAAAGGACCAGAATAAAAACTATCGGCCAATCGCGTCTCTAACGAATATTTATTTTTAACATGGGAAATTAATATATAATAGTGGGCTCTATATATTATTTTTTTTCACAGAGGCACTTCCTATGAATTGAGTTGTAGTAGAAACATCAGAGGGGGCTTCGGAGGCAATTTTCATGCCCAAAAGCACATAACCTTCGCCTTTATATATCTTTTATCCGTCCACAGCTTGAGTATGCTTGCCCAGTGTGGCATTTTGGTCTTACTATGGATCAGTCCGATAGGCTAGAAATTATCCAGAAGAGAGCCCTGAGAATTATATACGGTCAGGGAAAAGTGCCTTATATTCTCCTCCTCAAGGATTTCCACCTCCCTACCTTGGCAGCCCGACGGGTTACTCTTTGTACTAATTTCGGAAATAATCTGCGTCGCAACCCACGCTTTCAATGTATACTCCCAGCCCTTCATTGCCATCAAAAGCCCCGTTTACCCCGATCAAAAGCACAGAAAATCCCGGTTCTAAATCCTATTAATGCAAGAACTGAGCGTTATAGAAAGAGCTTTGTGTCAGCGTTCGTTGAAATATTAAATAAATGAAAAATGTAATATATCATGTTGATGTCTCGTGTGTGTTGTTAATGTGTTTTTTTTTTTTTTTTTTATTTGACAGGCCAGTTGGATTCATTGCTGTGTGTTTTTCTAATATATATATATATATATATATATACTATGTAGGGTAGCTGACGAAGAGCAACAAGTTCGGCAGTTTTTTTTGTGTTGTGAGAGCTTGCTTGGTAATAAAGTAGTATTCTTTTCTATTCCATTCGACTAGAAATTAAAAGTTCTATTATCCTTTTAAGAGTCAAAAGTGATTGAAGGGTACCCAGCCCCAATCCCACGCTCATTTTTGCTACCCTTACCTCATAGACATCCGATTTGAATAAGCATAACTTACACAACTTTGAGCATAACTTACAGCCCTTACCCCAACCAATATGCCCACATTTTACATACAGCATTTGTTATTGGGATAGGGGGTCATGTTTGATCCTGGGTCTACCAAAAACGTAAGGGTATTAGGTCGAAGCTTTCAAGGAAAGTTTAGGAGAGTTTTGGACTGAATCAAAACAGAATTTGTGCATGCAGATTGTCAAAAGGGCGTCTAAGTAACATCGCATGAACGGCTGAGGGCATAAAATTGTAACTTTCAGGACTACACCATCTACTACATCTACAAATTCTACTTATGCTATTACTACTACAACTACTACCACCGCTACTGCGACTATTTATGACTGCTTTTACGACTATATACTACTGTAACTACTGGTTAACGCTTGCGTCTGTGATTACTTTCGACTGCAACCACTAGCGACTGCAAATACTTGCAAGTGCGACTACTTAAAACGGCAATCGCGACTACATACGACTGCGACTGCAGTAAATATTTGCGCATACAGCTAAGTACGACTGCAACTGAAACTACTTGCGACTGTGACTACTTGATACGGTGAATGTAACTCCTTGCGACTGCGACTACTTATGACTGCGACTGTAACTGCTTGCAACTGCAACAGCGACTACTTGCGGTCACTGCTACTACTGCTGCAACTGTGACTGCTACTTCTGTTACTACTACTACTGCTACTATTACTACTACGACCATTGAGGTAAATCAAGAGTTTAGGGGCATCCAGGTTGTCAAAATAGCACAAATGCAATATCTCAAGAATAAAATGGGGTACTAAGTCAAAAATTTTAGGGAAAATTGAGGGCGCGTAAAATCAAATCAATATAAACTATACGTATCCAGATTATCGAAAGAAAATGTGGAATAAATTGGGTATTAAGTTGAAATTTGTAGGAAAAATTGAGGGTGTGTAAAATTAAATCAAAAGAAATTATACATACCCAGATTGTCGAAATAAAATATGGAATAGAATGGGGTATTAAGTTGAAAAGTTTAGCAAACATTGAGGGCATACAAAATTGAATCAATGGAAACTATACGTATCCAGATTGTCGAAACAAAATGTGGAATAAAATGGGGTATAAAATTGAAAATTTTAGGGAAAATTGAGGGTGTGTAAAATTAAATCAAAAGAAACTATACGTATCCAGATTATCGAAACGAAATGTGGAATAGAATGGCGTATTAAGTTGAAAATTTTTAGGGAAAATTGAGGGCGTGTAAAATTAAATCAAAAGAAGCCATACGTATCCAGATTGTCGAAACAAAATGTGGAATAAAATAGGGTATTAAGTTGAAAATTTTAGGGAAAATTGAGGGTGTGTAAAATTAAATAAAAAGAAACTATACGTATCCAGATTGTCGAAATAAAAAGTGGAATAAAATGGGGTATTAAGTTGAAAATTTTAGGGAAAATTGAGGGTGTGTAAAATTAAATCAAAAGAAACTATACGTATCCAGATTATCGAAACGAAATGTGGAATAGAATGGCGTATTAAGTTGAAAATTTTTAGGGAAAATTGAGGGCGTGTAAAATTAAATCAAAAGAAGCCATACGTATCCAGATTGTCGAAACAAAATGTGGAATAAAATAGGGTATTAAGTTGAAAATTTTAGGGAAAATTGAGGGGGTGTAAAATTAAATCAAAAGAAACTATACGTATCCAGATTGTCGAAATAAAAAGTGGAATAAAATGGGGTATTAAGTTGAAAATTTTAGGGAGAATTGAGGGTGTGTAAAATTAAATCAAAAGAAACTATACGTATCCAGATTGTCGAAACAAAATGTGGAATAAAATGGGGTATTAAGTTTAAAATTCTAGGGAAAATTGAGGGTGTGTAAAATTAAATAAAAAGAAACTATACGTATCCAGATTGTCGAAATAAAATGTGGAATAGTTGAAAATTTTAGGGAAAACTGAGGGCATGTAAAATTATATCAAAAGAAACTATACGCATCCAGATTGTCGAATTAAAATGTGGAATAAAATTGGGTATGAAGTCGAAAATTTTAGGGAAAATTGAAAATTGAAACTATACGTATCCAGATTGTCGAAACAAAATGTGGAATAAAATGGGGTATTAAGTTGAAAATTGAGGGTGTGTAGAATTAAATCAGAAGAAACTATACGTATCCAGATTGTCAAAATAAAATGTGGAATAGAATGGCGTACTAAGTTGAAAATTTTAAGGAAAATTGAGGGTGTGTAAAATTAAATCAAAAGAAGCTATACGTATCCAGATTGTCGAAACAAAATGTGGAATAAAATGGGGTATTAAGTTGGAAATTTTAGGGAAAATTGAGAGGGTGTAAAATTATATCAAAAGAAACTATACGGATCCAGATTGTCGAAACAAAATGTGGAATAAAATTGGGTATTGAGTTTAAAATTTTAGGTAAAATTGAGGGTGTGTAGAATTAAATCAAAAGAAATTATACGTATCCAGATTGTCAAAACAAAATGTGGAATAAAATAGGGTATTAAGTTGAAAATTTTAGGGAAAATTGAGGGTGTTTAAAATTTAATCAAAAGAAACTACCCGTATCCAGATTGTCGAAATAAAATGTGGAATAAAATAGGGATTTAAGTTGAACATTTTAGGGAGAATTGAGGGTGTATAAAATTAAATTAAAAGAAACTATACGTATCCAGATTGTCGAAATAAAATGTGGAATAGAATGGTGTATTAAGTTGAATATTGTAGGGAAATTGAGGGCGTGTAAAATTATATCAAAAGAAACTATACATATCCAGATTGTCGAAATAAAATGGGGTATTAAGTTGAAAATTTAAAGGAAAATTGAGAGTGTGTAAAATTAAATCAAAAGAAACTATACGTATCCACATTGTCAAAATAAAATGTGGAACTAAATAGGGTATTAAGTTGAAAATTTTAGGAAAAATTGAGGGCGTGTAAAATTAAATCAAAAGAAACTATACGTATCAAGTTGAAAATTTTGAATATACGTATACGTATTAAGTTGAAAATTTTAGGGAAAATTGATGGTGTTTAAAATTTAATCAAAAGAAACTATACCCGTATCCATATTGTCGAAATAAAATGTGGAATAAAATAGGGATTTAAGTTGAACATTTTAGGGAGAACTGAGGGTGTATAAACTTAAATTAAAAGAAACTATACGTATCCAGATTGTCGAAATAAAATGTGGAATAGAATGGGGTATTAAGTTGAATATTGTAGGGAAATTGAGGGCGTGTAAAATTATATCAAAAGAAACTATACATATCCAGATTGTCGAAATAAAATGGGGTATTAAGTTGAAAATTTAAAGGAAAATTGAGGGTGTGTAAAATTAAATCAAAAGAAACTATACGTATCCACATTGTCAAAATAAAATGTGGAACTAAATAGGGTATTAAGTTGAAAATTTTAGGAAAAATTGAGGGCGTGTAAAATTAAATCAAAAGAAACTATACGTATCAAGTTGAAAATTTTGAATATACGTATACGTATTAAGTTGAAAATTTTAGGGAAAATTGATGGTGTTTAAAATTTAATCAAAAGAAACTATACCCGTATCCATATTGTCGAAATAAAATGTGGAATAAAATAGGGATTTAAGTTGAACATTTTAGGGAGAACTGAGGGTGTATAAACTTAAATTAAAAGAAACTATACGTATCCAGATTGTCGAAATAAAATGTGGAATAGAATGGGGTATTAAGTTGAATATTGTAGGGAAATTGAGGGCGTGTAAAATTATATCAAAAGAAACTATACATATCCAGATTGTCAAAATAAAATGGGGTATTAAGTTGAAAATTTAAAGGAAAATTGAGGGTGTGTAAAATTAAATCAAAAGAAACTATACGTATCCCCATTGTCAAAATAAAATGTGGAATAAAATAGGGTATTAAGTTGAAAATTTTAGGAAAAATTGAGGGCGTATAAAATTAAATCAAAAGAAACTATACGTATCCAGATGTTCGAAATAAAATGTGGAATAAAATTGGGCATTAAGTTGAAAATTTTAGGAAAAATTGAGGGCGTGTAAAACTAAATCAAAAGAAACTATACGTATCCAGATTATTGAATTAAAATGTGGAATAAAATGGGGTGTTAAGTTGAAAATTTTACGGAAAATTGAGGACGTGTAAAATTAAATCAAAAGAAACTATATATATCCAGATTGTCGAGACAAAATGTGGAATAAAATGGGGCATTAAGTTGAAAATATTATGGAAAATTGAGTGGATGTAAAACAAAATAGAAACTATACGTTTCCAGATTGTCGAAAGTGTGTCTGTGTAATATCCCAGGAAAAGCTACGGGTATTAAGTTGGAACTTCATGGCATGATGTTGGGGATGTTGAACTAGTCAAAAGACACTACGTGTATCCAATTTCGGCAAAAGGACATATCCGCGATATCTCAGAAACAGTTAAGAATATTACGTTAAAACCGCCACGGTATGTTAAGCTGGATGTAGGACTAAATCAAAACAGACTATGCACATCCAGGATTGTCGAAACGGGTGTATCAATAATATCCCAGGAAAGGTTGATGAAATTAAGTAGAAAATTCCAGGGCATGTGGAGGGGAAAGATTGCTTAATATTTGTAAATACTCAAGGCTTACACACTTTAATTTTGATTTAAGGTTTCATGAGATCAAGTCTTTTTCATCGGTTAAGAAAAGAAAATCTTAAGTCTTTTCGGTTTTTCTCTATAGGAATCCAGATTTCGAGAAACTATTTATATATTGAGACAAAATTTAATTTTACAAAAGTGTGTAAAATTAAATCAAAAGAAACTATACGTATCCATATTGTCAAAATAAAATGTGGAATAAAATAGGGTATTAAGTTGAAAATTTTATGAAAAATTGAGGGCGTGTAAAATTAAATCAAAAGAAACTATACGTATCCAGATGTTCGAAATAAAATGTGGAATAAAATTGGGCATTAAGTTGAAAATTTTAGGAAAAATTGAGGGCGTCTACAATTAAATCAAAAGAAACTATACGTATCCAGATTATCGAATTAAAATGTGGAATAAAATGGGGTATTAAGTTGAAAATTTTACGGAAAATTGAGGACGTGTAAAATTAAATCAAAAGAAACTATACATATCCAGATTGTCGAGACAAAATGTGGAATAAAATGGGGCATTAAGTTGAAAATATTAGGGAAAATTGAGTGGGTGTAAAACAAAATAGAAACTATACGTTTCCAGATTGTCGAAAGTGTGTCTGTGTAATATCCCAGGAAAAGCTACGGGTATTAAGTTGGAACTTCATGGCATGATGTTGGGGATGTTGAACTAGTCAAAAGACACTACGTGTATCCAATTTCGGCAAAAGGACATATCTGCGATATCTCAGGAACAGTTAATAATATTACGTTAAAACTGCCACGGTATGTTAAGCTGGATGTAGGACTAAATCAAAACAGACTATGCACATCCAGGATTGTCGAAACGGGTGTATCAGCAATATCCCAGGAAAGGTTGAGGAAATTAAGTAGAAAATTCCAGGGCATGTGGAGGGGGAAGATTGCTTAATATTTGTAAATACTCAAGGCTGTAGCATGATGGGGCCTAGAGTTCCTTCAGGTCTATAGAATCCCAAAGGTTAAGAACATTTTCAAGCTATTTATTTGAATGTTATTCCCTGTGCCCATCAATCCAAAGCACTATGATACAACTATTATTCATAATTATTGCGAAATTTTGTCTCAATATATAAATAGTTTGTCGAAATCTGGATTCCTATAGAGAAAAACCGAAAAGACTTAAGATTTTCTTTTCTTAACCGATGAAAAAGACTTGATCTCATGAAACCTAAAACAAACAGAAATTACAATAACAAACCAAGTCAAAATTGAAATGAGCAGAAACTATCATAAATAGCAGTAGGTTTAACAACCCCGTTGAATTCTAAGGACCAGGACGTAAGTGGACTTTATTGAATTTAAAATACATATTAACAATCTTCTCTTTTACAACTTTAAGAAATTTAAATTTGTTGAGACTTTCAGGAATGAAGATCAGTAAATATTAAACTGTCAATCGACATTCACATGTTCTTTCCAATAATCTTGGTGATTTTTTTTTTTGTATATGATGAGAAAATAAAACACATAGCTCGATATTAAAAATTGTTTTCAGTAAAGTACAAATTACGTTCTGGCCTTTAGAAGGCACAGATGGCGTTAGTCCTACTCCTCTTTGTGGCAGTTTCCGCTCGTTTTGAGTTTACCTTTGTTATTTGTTGTAATTACTATTCGTTTTGGGTTTCATCTATTCCCTGATAGCAATTTATGTCGTTTTATGCTCGAAATTAATTTGACTTTATTTCTGGGACACTTTTTGTTTAATTTAGCTCTTTATTTTTCTCGAACAAACTTGATCTGTGTAAAAAAAAAAAAATTCAAAATTAACACACGTGCAACCCCTCTTTTGATTTAATACCTCACATATTTGATATAGATTATATTCTCGCAGTTCATTATGCCTTCAATATTCTGTGATATTCTCGCAGTCCATTGTACCTTCAACTTCCTGTATTATGGAGACTTTACTCTGATTCCTAGGAAGGGGAAAGCTGATCCCCAGTGTAACTCTTTTTGGGCCATCATAATTGCAACCTCTCTCTCTAAGCTTTTCAACTTCGTTTTTCGACACGAGCTGCAAGCATTTAGCTATACATATCCCCATTAATTTGGATTCAACCAAAGAACTGGCTGTGTTGAAGCAGTTACTGTTGAAGCGCACTTGTTGACGCAGAATCAGAGGGCAGGAGTTAAGTTCTTGCTGATCACGATGGTAGACGTTCATTTGATTCCCTTATACACTCTGCAATGCTTCTTTTAAACTGGCAAGAGTGGCTTCAATCCAGATATCATTCGCACACTCAGCGATATTTATTCACGGTTCTTTATCCACCAAAAGCTTCCAATAGATGAAATGTACCTCCCATTTCTTGGCGAAAGTTTGTACCTGTCTAAAAGGGTGCCCGACAAGGTACAGTTTTCTCCCGTGATTTCTACAACAACTATGCCCAGGTGACTTAAGACCACCGCTCTTCTTTCTTAATATTGAAATCTATCAATCTGTCCTAAGTGTGCTACAGGGATGGCATCTTGATTCTCAGTCGTACGCAGCAGCGATCAGGTATTCATCTGGCAGGATTCCAAAAATTGCATTGATTAAGTAACCGCTTCTATGGTGCGTCAGCATAAACAATTTTCTGTGTAAATCCATAGTCGCCAAACCCCCTTCCACATCCAGTCCAAATTCAATAGTAAATGATGATTGTATATTAAAAATGATAGTACAAACTAAAATGCTGAAAAATTAAATTCAGCCGCATTTAATTCAAAACCTAATAATCAAATTTAACCAAAAACTAAAATTGTAAATCGAACATTTAAGTTCTAAAGCCAAAATACTGAAAAAAACTTACAAATATCTCAATTAAACCCAAAACAAATTCTTTCACAAAGGGTTTTTCGTAGAAAAATGAAGAGCTATATTGAAACTTAAAACTAAAACAAACAAAATCCATCTTAAAACCAAATGCTGTATAGGTTATAACTAGATTATTTAGCATGCATAATTATAGCAGTTAATTAGTATTGCCACCCATTATTTATTATATAAATGTCATTTGCTCTTTTCCTAACCCCTCTCCCCTTTGTTTACTAAAGGGTTGTAAACTTTCTTATGTCTTCTTGACGCGATTGTGTGTAACTTCAGTAGTTTATTAGTATTGTGACTTTCATTCTTTATACCAAATAGACCTAAGCTAGGACACCATCTATTTCTATCTGTACCAGGCTGAGCATGAAATTCAGGGGCGTAATTTGCAATGGGGAGGGGGGGGCAACTGCCCCCATGCCTCGGTTTCCCCCCTCCAGCTGAAATTTAGTTTCTTCCAAAATCTTGTCACAACTAAGATAAACCTGTTTAATTCAAGGATCAACAGAAACAAATCAGTTTTTTTAATACAAATTTAACTTTATAGTACTATAAAGTACTTTTATAGTACTAAATAGTACCTTATGGCTTATTTTTTAGTTTTTACTCTCATTTTCACTTAAATTTGGAAAATTGGCTCCAACTTTGACCCCCTCCCCCGAATTTTGACGAAATTACACCACTGATTAAATTCCCTACCCCCTGTACCTGGGATCAAGGAAAAAAAGCCAAAAACCAAACATACCCAAGAATAGACAAGGCAAGTAAAGCTGTAATTAATAAGCTTGAATACAGACAAAAAAAAAAGATAGAGATAGTATAGTACCTCATACAGGAGAATACAGTATTATAACTTATGACACATAAATAAACCATAAATTAAAAAATTAAAAGCGAAATGCAAAAACAAATAACTATGGGGTATTCGAAATTGTCGTTTTTCAAAAGTAAATGATCCGAAGGAATATCTCCACGATCTTCATTACTATTCTTGTATGCACTTTACTCTTGTAAGTTAGAACAAGTTCATAAGACAAGTGTTTTAACACTATTTTAATTGATAATACCACCTAATCTTAGACGAGAGCTTTCAATAGCTACTCAGACAAAACTTACCTCAAAATACATTATGTTGGAAGTGCACAAACTTGGGATCGGATCTGGTGCCTTAAATACCTGAAAAAAAAAAGGTTTTATACTTCACTTTGATCGTTTTTTTTTCATTTGAGAAATGAATTGTTTTTGCTGTGTATTGGGATTGGTTTGATTTTAGTAACATTTTATTCATCTTTTTTCTCTTTTTTTATTATCAAAATTTTTTGTTCTATTTACTCAAATTAAAGTATTATATTGAGTGGTTACGATTTAAATACCCTTGGTAAATTAAAATACACAACATACGACAAAACACATCATTTTCTAAAAAAAAATCTTCTTTTGAAGGCAAATATTTCTTCTTGGCTCTCAAGATAATAAATCGACACGTCAACAATAAGAAATGAGCAAATCACTGCAATTGTTACTACCAAGCACAGGGGCATTAGAAGTGAGACGTATAACGAACATTAGAAAATTTTTCCAGGCGTTTATGGGTTAGAGTTTCAGAGATTTTTAAGATCCGATTTCTAAGCCTTTTTACTCACTTTTTAAATTCCCCAGTTTTCCTCTAGACTGCCATTGGAAGGCAACTTCCTCTTCTACCACTCCCTTAAAAAAAAAATGCAAATAGGTTCTGGAAAACTACAGGAAATTAAAACTAATTTCTCAATCTATACTCGGTAATAACTTAATTCCGTAAGAATAGTTCCTGTAAATCCTGCAATTTTACCACCTGATCTTCCACGCAGTTACACAATTTTTACTGCATATGTGTCTTCAAGACATTAGAGTAAAATATGAAAGAGCACGATGTGGGTATTCAGTTTCCATTTAATAACTACTTATTTGTTTCTTCTGTAGAAATAAAGAGAACTAAAAGAGAGAAAAAAGATGCGAAACGAAACTACAATTTAGTAAGTCAGTTCCCATTCAATTCGAATTTATTCATCTCTTTTACAGAAGTAAAGGAAGCTAAAAGAGAGAAAACAGATGGAAAAAGAAACTACAATTTAAAAATTATGTCTGAGATGGCAGACACTAGAGTTCAATTTCCATTTGATGATTTATTTTGCATGATTAAGAAATACAAGAAAAAAAAAGGAAGAAAGAAATACAAAATGGAGATATAATTTGAAAATCCACGGCAGACAGCAATATTTCGGGAAAATTACGTTTGTTAGCTCAAAACCGCAGGAGGATAAAAGAGCTTAGAGAAAAGAAAGAGGTCCTCGTCCCCTTGGGGAAAATCGGAGATAATTAGGATTGAGAATTGAATGAACTACTACTTCCAAACGGGTTATGGAAAAGCTGGGTGGTTTTGAAGATCAGTTTGGATTGGGAAAACCTGGAAAGGAATTTGGGATCGGCCTAACCAACTTTCTAATACATTTGGCCCCGATTGATGAAGGGGAGGAGCCCTTCGGGAGGAATCCCTTAGGGAAGAGTCCATTTAGGAAGTCAGATATGATAGTCAGTCCCCTCAACCCACGATTGTCAGGCTGTGATTAGACCCCGGCGCCGCGCCGGCGGATCGACCGAACGCCGCCGACGAGAGGCCCGGTCGAACGCCGCCGAAGTGTCGTAACGCCGCCGGCGCGCCGCAGGCGTGCCACCGCCGACAGAGGCGGCGGCGTTCGGTTGACTTTAAATTAATTTTGCAGCAATTCTTTATTGCGTCAACCGCAAAGTCGGAGCTTTTCCTTCTCGTGTGGTTTAGTATTTCAATTTTCCAGATTAGAAATCAAGCAGGGCTTGCACTATCCCAAAATTTTCAGGTATTTCCCCGAAAATCTGCGTCACCCCGAAAAAAAATTAGGTTCCCCGAAAATCACGCAATCACGGTGCCACCCCTAGCGATTTATCACCAGTGACTTTCCCTGCCAAATATTACTTTGCATACCACAATTCTTCACTACTCTCTTATTCATTAATTTTCGTCTCTTTTGTTACTTTGCATAAAAACCAGAGAGATGCAATATGCAATTGCAAATATTGCAATATACACAGTTCTTCATATGTTGACAAAAAACAGTATCGTCTTTATGAAATGAATTTAAATCATTTCGAATGTAGTTTCCCAATGGCTATTTCTAACATCGTTCGTAGTCAAGAATTTTATTTTCAAGCTGAATAGAATTATAGAACAAATTCACTACTATACAGCTTCAGCCTTCAGTTGGATTTTGAAATTAACAGCCAACAGATTGTTTCTACAGCTGAATTTTAAGTTTGCAGATTTTTTTTTTTTTTGCTGTTTTTATATAAGACTACTATAATTTTTAAAACTCTACTACTTAACGCCTGTTAGAAAATAAAATATTCTTTCTGATACTCTTTTACCCCTTGGGAAAGATTAAAGAAAATCCGATCTTCTTTCTGAAAATCCCCCCTCCCCTGAAAAAAACCTTCTATTGAGACAAAATTTAGCTATAGACTAAGCTATGTACAAGGTTGGGGAATTAAAGATTGAAACGGAAGTTACCCCCAAAATATGATTCATAAAAAAATTTATTGCCCTATAGGGGGGGGGGATAGGGGCTATAATTTTTAAATGATAATAACTCATTTTTTTATTGAAAGCAGGGATGCCAAAAAGATAATTATTTTTTTCATTTAAAGAGGAGACAGAAGAAAATGATATCAAATTCCCTGGGAAACCATTGAAATATTTTGATAGACCCAGGACCCCCCATTAAGACTTGTTCATTGTCTTGGGTATTTTGCGATTTCTCATAGGCTACTGGCCTAATTTGGCTTTTGTGTGTGCTCCCTTTTAATTAGATTCTTTGGATCTTATTGAATGCCACGGCGAATCTATGACTCAGTTTTCAATAATTTGAGGTATATCTGAATAATTTCGACATTTTTGTTGTTGTCTTAATACCCCTTTACTCATACCCTCAATTTTTTTCAAGGAACACTAAGCTGTTTAACGTTATTTTGCATGTTTGTTTGAACCATATAGTGACCTAGTTAATTATTAAGTAAATTATTTTTCTAATGAAAGCTGAGACGGTATCCTATCAAGGTGGTATCCAGAGGGGAGGGGGGTAGGGGGGTATTACATTTAAATGATAATTTCTCGAATTTTTTTCATTGAAAGCAGGGATCCCAAAAAGTTTTTTTTTTTAGTTTAAAGCAGAGACGGCATTTTATCAAGGTGGTATCCAGAGGGGGGGGGGGTAGTGAGCTATCATATTTAAATGATAATACCTCAATATTTTTTTGAAAACAGGGATGCAAATAAGTTAATTATTTTTTTATTTATACCAGAGACGGTATCCTATAAAGATAGTATCCATAGGGGGGGGGCGTAGGGAGTTATTATATTGAAGTGATAGTACCTTGATTTTTTTTTTATTGAAAGCAGGGATCCCAAAAAGTTGTAAAGTTGACAAAAATTAACAAGATTTTCGTGAGTTATACCTGATACAGCACTTGCATGGTTTTATCGTCCAAAGGGAAAGGGACACATGCGTCCAACCTGTTTTTTTTTATTGATGAAACGGGTTTAATTTGAAAACATTCATTCATAAGTACCACGCAGATTCACACTAAAACGAATTGGTGTGACAAAAGCGATATCGACATCCCCACCTAACGTTGCACTCGAGTGACAATGGCGCCCTTGGTCCAGTGCCCAAGTCCCATTAAAAGGCCAGGTCATAGTAAAAGATTTCAATTTGGGAGGTTCAAGGATGAGTCTTTGACAGTCTTATCACCTCAGGGTACTAGATGTTGCAACGTTCTTACGCATCTAGAGTGGTTTAAAAAATTCGATCACCCCACAAATGATTACCAAAAATATGCACAAATATAACAAATATAACATTTGGAATATTATAACACTTTTTTCAAAACTTTGGATAAAAGCAAAAAAGGCTGAATACCCCTAACTATGCTTGAAAGCTATTTAAAAAAAGAAAACTCTGGAGATTTCCATGGAAATGACCATAGCAGAAGCTTCGAGCCTGGGTGGGTATCAAAGAGGAGTCTTCGAGTATTTTGACCACAGGTGACTTATTTTTGCGACTTTCTTAAATTTGGTAATTTTTGTGAGCGTTTGGAAATCAAAGCTCAAACTCAATAACTGATACTAAGTGTCCTAACATTTTGCTTGGATTAAAAGTGACGAACTAGAATGAAATTTCAACACTTCCTGGAGCTACTTCAATCTGCATATTATTTCATTTAGTTACATTTAAAACGGATGAGCTTTTCAATTTTTTTTTTACCACAAAATAGCTGGCACTTCATTTTTCTTCATACCAAATAAACCAGTAAGTGTTTTTTGGTTCATTGTAATTGAAGTGTTCTCATGTGAAGTGTTCATCATGTATTTTTCAATTTGATAAATTTACTCCTTTTAGATGTAGTTTATAATTTGGCTGATATTAGGTATTTATCAATTTATAATTTAGAATGAATCCCCAAAAGAAAAAAAAACGAATCAAACAGTTCGTGGTAACGAACTGTAAGTAAGGAGCGACCCGGCTCAATGGTAACCGAAACTCTAGAAAAAGGTTTTTGATACCAATAGATATATCAAAAGAATCAGATTTCAATGCTGATTTCAAATATATAACTTTCATCAAGTTTAGTGCAACCCATCAAAAGTTAAGTGCCTGAGAAAATTTGGCTGATTTTCAAAAAAAGGGGGAAACACCCTCTAAAAGTTATAGAACCTTAATGAAAATCACACCATCATATTCAGAGTATCAGAGAACCCAACTGTAGAGGTTTCAAGTTCTTATCTACAAAAATGTGGAATTTTGTATTTTTTGCCAAAAGAAAGATCACGGATGCGTGTTTATTTTTTTGTTTTGTTGTTTTTTTTCCCACGGGTGATCGTATAGACCCAGTCATCCTAGAATATTGTGGGAGGGCTTTTTGTAACGGAAATTAAAAGTTCTAGTGCCCTTTTTAATTGACCAAAAAAAATGGAGGGCAGCTAGGCTCCCTCCCACGCTTATTTTTTCCCCAAAGTCACCCGATCAAAATTTTGAGATAACCATTTTGTTCAGCATGGTCGAAAATATGATAAATATGTCTTTTAGGATGACTTAATCCCCCGAAGTTCCCAGAGGGAGGGCTAAAAGTTATTAACTTTACCCAATGTTAACATATAGTTTTGGTTATTGGGAAGTATACAGAACTTTTCAGGAGGTTTTTTTTTCTGGTTGTGGGAGGGAAGGGTGGGTCGGTGGTTATGTTGGAGGATCTGTTCATAAAGGAAGTTTTCATGGGGGAAGGGAAATTGCCATGAAGGGGGTGCCGGACTTGCCAGCATTATTTATTGGTTATTGGGAAGTATACAACCATTTTCAGGAAGGATTTTTTCTGGAGGGGGGGGGGCTAGAGGAGGGGATAACTCTGGAGAATATTTCCGTGGAGGATGTTTCTGGGGGGTAAGGAACATGTCTATGAAGGGGGTGCCAAATTTCCAAGCATTATTTAAAAAACGATCAGAAATTAAATAAAACAAAAAAAACAAGTTTTTTCAACTGAAATGTAAGAAGGAATATTAGAACTTAAAACGAACAGAAATTATAACGTATGTGAGGGGGTTCTCCCCCCAGGCCATAACTCGCTCTTTACGCTACAGTTTTTTTTTAGTTCTTTCAAAAGAGCTATCTATTATAATTAAACAGCTTTTTTTATTCTGGGTTTTGTTAATCAAAATTTTTTTTAACTTTTAAAATAGCGAATGTGGAATTGAATTAGGCCACAACCCCATCATATACTTAATAACATATACGTAATTAAAAAAAAAACAATCAATACGGCTCAATAGTAATCAAAACTTGTAAAAACGGAGTTTTGATGTTAATAAATGTATCAACATAATGGGTTTATAATGCTGATTCTAAATATATAGATTTTATTAAGTTTAGTATTACTCATCAAAGGCTACGAGCCTGAGAAAATTTACTCGAATTTTTAAAGAGGGGGGAAACATCCCCTACAAGTGAAAGGATTTTAATGAAAATCACACCGTCAGATTCAGCGTATCAGAAAACCCTTTTACATAGGTTTCAAGCTCATATCTGCAAAAATCTGCAACTTTGTATTTTTTGCCAGAAGAAAAATATACGAATGTAGAAGTTAGTTACGTAAGTTAATTTGTAAAGACATCCATTTAGCAAAAGGAAAGTAAAATTCTTATCTAAATAAAATCTGCATTAACTAAAAAATGATCAGAAATTAAATAAAAAAAACAAGTTTTTTAAACTGAAAGTAACGAGCGACATTAAAACTTAAAACGAACAGAAATTATTCCGTATATGAAAGGGGCTGTCCCCTCCTCAACGCCTCGCTCTTTACGCTAAAATTTAACTCTGTCACACAACTTTATTTTTTAAAACAATAAAAAAAGTTAGCGGAAATAGCGAGGCGTTGCGGAGGGGCCATCCCCTTTCATATACGGACTAAATTTTGTTCGTTTTAAGTTTTATTGTTGCTCCCTATTTTCAGTTAACGAAACTTGTTTTTTTTATTTAAATATCCAAAAGAGCAGCCAAAAGCAATAAAAAAGCAGCAGTTCAACCTTAGCCTACATGACATATATTCTATAAAGAAGCCAAAAACTTTAAAATGCATTTTTTTAAAATTATAATTAACAACAAGTTTTTAATACAATAATTCTTTTTAAGAATCTAAAAGAGCAAAAAAAAAAAAAAACAATCAATATCAAAGTCGCTCATTTCAACTGTTTTAAAGGTGACAAAACAGATATAGGCAAAGGGCATTATAAAAAAAATTAAGCTTCTAAGTTATATTCAAAGTTTTTACCCAGATAACTGACGAATTTTGTGATACGGTATTTGAAGTTTTGTATGCAGTAATGCTCGATGAAAAAACTACTAATTTTGATTATTATTTATGTTAAGAATACATAGCTAATAGATACTTCTACTACATTTCTACTTCTCTTGATGAATAACGAAGAAGACCAGTTTCCAGCCAGCGACTTGTGAATTTTTGAACTCATGAATAGGGTCGAATCTGTTGTAAATTTAAGCTCTGATTAGAGAAAGACTGATGAAAACATTAATGTTTGCGGGCAACGTTGATCACGCCGGCGGCGCGCCGCCAACATCTTAACAGCGGCGCGCCTCCGACATCTTACCGGCGGCTGGGCGCGGCGTGCTGTTTTTGGCCCCGCCGCCACCGGTCTTCCCGCATCGGCGCGGCGCTGGGGTCTAGCTGTGATCCCTTTATAGAGGCATAGTCTTTCCAAACTATGGTCTTTGGGAGATACTCTCTCACGTTACCAGTCACTATCTGTTACCCCCAAACCTATAGGCCTACTCTGTACCGTTTATCCCTTCTTACCCTGTATTGGCATTGACCCTTGTTCTTCAATCGACAAATGGGGTAACTTATTCATGTTTCCCTCAGATTTGTGACCATTTTGCTGTACAACAACCACTATTACGAACCTTCTAATTTTTTCGTCACAGGTAATTTTATATTATGCCATAGGTCCAAGTCGTGTTTTAAATCAGATATGCATTCGCTTCTACTATTCGAGGTTAGGAGGCTAGTTCAGCCGGTCTGTCTTGACGCTTGGTATCATCGTACATGCCAAAATTCTATTTTTCCCTTCTCTCAAGCACAAATTCGAGAGAGCGAGATAATTCCTTATATAATTGTGCTACAAGGCCCTGATAAGCTATGACCCAGAACCCATACGATTGTTGTCCCTTTTTTATTTTTCTATTTTACTGATGGGTTGGTGGATACAGGAATTCCTCTCAGACTGGGCATAAGAACCTCATCACTGTCTCGGCACTATTATTTTCCATTAATCTTACAGATTCCCTTCTTCAAAATTCCACACCTGGCTGAGATTGATATACAGCCAATGGCCCGTTTTACAGACACATTGATGGCAATAGATCCTGAGCTAAGCTGTCATGTAGCCGTGTTGGAAATTGGGCTAAGAAGAAAGACTAAAAGAATATTGGAGATTTTGAAGTTGGTGTTTTCTGGTTCTTGTTTTATGTGCTTTGAAATTCTGATCTGTGCAGGCGTGGTGGTGGGCATTCATCTTTGGGGAAAGGTATTGGGCCCCTGGCCCAAATTATCAGATAAATGCCTTTTTTCTGAACTCAATTTCCTCTCTAAATATATTATTCACCTCTGGCATTACTTATCAACTAAATATCTTATTCATAACTTTTCAGCTAACCCTAGTCTCGTTTTATCTTGCCGTATTAGTCTGTCATGCTTCGAGGGAAAGGGCTGCTAATTAAAAAAGGACAAAAAAATACAGCTAGACAACGATTTATCGAGTCTGATCAGTCGGTTCGGCAGATGAGACATAGAAAACTGTGTCGGCAGATGAGGCTCAACTAGAATTGAGATCCACTCACTCCCAAACCTGACCAAACAACGTCGTAAGTAGAAGGGGGGGTACCAGCGCTATCACGCACCCGTGCTGCCACCTACAACTTTTTTTACATAGTTTATTCAAGGATTATCGATCGAGTCTAATGGGGGTCAAGGTCAATGTTGTTGTTGTTTTGGACACGCGATAGAGTAATTAGGGAGAACACGTGGTTAATGGGGTCAATGTTATTGTTGTTGTTTTGGGCACGCTCTCAGCGAATGCCAAGGTCAATGTTGTTGTTGTTTCTGGGCAAAGTTAATGACACTTCCTTCCTGTTGTTGTTTGAGGCAAATGTTATGAGTTTCCGGGAAACAGTTAGATCGCGTGTTTCCAGTATTTGTTGTTGTTGCTCGAGCCAAATGTTATGAGTTTCCGGGGAATGTCTGACAGATGACGTCAAGTTAATTAATGTCTTTGGAGATCGAACAGAAATGTCTCCGGGGCAAAGTTTAGATCACAGATGATGTCATGATTGATTGAATTGTCTCCGGCGCGAAGTTTATTAATGTCTGGAGTTCTTCCAGAAGAATCGTTTCCGAGGCAAAGTTTAGATCTTAGCGATGAATTGTTTTAGCGCAGGAATCAGGTTTCCAAATAATTGAAATAAGCCAGCGCAGGGATGCCAAACAAAAGGAACATGCTGAAATTCCGTTTAGGGATAATTTTGGCGAAACCGTTTTAGCTATTTTATGGAATTATTTCGACGAAACAGTTAGAGACATTATAAAATATGATTTTTTGAAGAGATTTTAGAAGAGGTTTTGAGTGTGGTCATTATAATACACAAGTTCCATTTGAACAGCGTTGTGAGGTCCTCTACCACAACCCCAAAGGGCTCCGATCCCCCTACCCCAACCCCAAAGGGTTCCGATCCCCCTACCCCAACCCCAAAGGGTTCCAATCCCCCTACCTCAACCCCGAAGGAAGCCCCCGGTCCTCAAGGCCCCCCCAGGCTCCCAAAGACCCCCCAGACCCCAAAGACGCCCCGGGCTCCCAAAGACCCTTCCCCTGTCCCCAAAGGTCCACCGGGGCTCCCAAAGGACCAATCGGCGCTCAAGGGCCCCCCAGACCCCAAAAGGCCCTACCCGAGCCCCCAAAGGCCCGCCCCGGTCCTCAAGGGTCCCCCCAGACCCCCAAAGGCTCTCCCCGGGTCCCCAAAGGTCCTCCCCCGGTCCCCAAACGCCCACCCTGGGCCCCCAAAGGCCCTCCCCCGGTCCCCAAAGGTCCCCGGGCTCCCAAAGGACCAATCGACCCTCAAGTGCCGCCCAGACCCCCAAAGGTCCACCGGGCTCCCAAAGGCCCTCCCCCGGTCCCCAAAGGTCCACTGGGCTCCCAAAGGACCAATCAGTGCTCAAGGGCCCCCTCAGCCCCCCAAACGCCCCCCCGGGGCCCCAAAGGCCCTCCCCCCCTCCCCAAAGGTCCCCTGGGCTCCCAAAAGACCAATCGGCCTTCAAGTGCCGCCCAGACCCCTAAACACCCTCCCCAGGCTCCCAAAGTCCCTCCCCCGGTCCCAAAAGGCACCCCGGGCTCCCAAAAGACCAATCGGTGCTCAAGGGCCCCCAGACCCCCAAAGGCCTCCCCGGCCCCCCCCCAAGAGTCCCCTCTCCATTTTTTTAATACTTTTATGGCTTTATTATATCTTTTCTGATCAAGTTCCTTTCATAATGTCATTCCTAAACCCATTTTCCAACCTCAAAGAGTCCCCTCCCCATTTCGTAAATACTTTCTTGAATTTTTTAACATGGTATTTTTTTTTAACTTTTTTACGTATCTCAAAATGACATGAACACAAAAAAAAATACACACACACACACACACACACAAACTTACACACACACACAAAACTTACACACACACACGAAAACTTACACACACACGCCAAAACTTACACACACACACACAAACAAACTTACACACACACACAAAAAACTTACACACACAAAAACTTACACACACACAAAAAAAACTTACACCCACACAAAAGCTTACACACACAAAAACATACATACAAACACACACAAAAAATTACACAAACACGAAAATAATTAAATGAAAAAAAAAAATTAAAAGCACAAAAAAAATTACACACACACAAAAACTAAAACACAAGAAAAAAAAATTACACACACACACAAAAACAAAAACACACACACGAAAACTTACACACACACACGAAAACATGCACAGACACGCCAAAACTTACACACACACAAACAAACTTACACACACACACACAAAAAAAAACTTACACACACACACAAAACTTACACCCACACTCAAAAACTTACATTCACACAAAAAATTACATGCACACAAAAACTTACACACACACAAAAACTTACACACACACACACACACACAAAAACTTACACACACTCGCACAAACTTACACACACACACACACACACACACACACAAAAACTTACACACACACACGAAAACATACACACACACACGAAAAATTACACACACACGACAAAACTTACACACACAAAAACTTACACACACACACACACACAAAAAAAAACATACACATGCACACGAAAACTTACATGCACACAAAAACTTACACCCACACGCAAAAACTTACATGCACACAAAAACTTACACGCACACAAAAACTTACACACACACAAAAACTTACACACATACACAAAAAAACTTACACACACGCACAAAAACTTACACACACACACACAAAACTTACACACACACACGAAAACTTACACACACACACTAAAACTTACACACACACGCCAAAACTTACACACACACAAAAACTTACACACACACACACACACACACACACACCAAATTCCACATTCACACTAAAACTGACAACCACACAAAAACTTACATGCACACAAAAAATAACACATGCACACAAAAACACACACACACATTTAGACAAAAAAATTACGATATTTATGCACAGTTATGTTTAAGCAATAAATATCTTAAGCCCCAACCGTTTTTATTCTTTAGAATAGTCCATCGCCACGAAAATTATACTTTCAGATTCAACATGTCAGGGAACAAACTTTCAGGCTCAGCATGTAAGAGAACCCTAAATGCTCATCTCTAAAAAAGGTAAGTTAACCCTAAACGCTTAAAGAATTTCTCTGAAATCACACTTTCAGGTTAGGTTAGGTAGGACCCCGACCCCAACTACCCTAGCCCCGATTTAATGTCCTTGGTAGAAGTCTATACAAGATTTAATGTCCTTGGTAAAAGCATATATGAGATTCAGAATAGATATTTTTATAGTCATAGAATAACTAGACACAAACATTCAGATTTTCCCACAGTTAAGGGGGGGGGGGGAAGAGTAAAGGTCAACTGCGAAGATATTTAGTATAAGAAACTAGAATATGATGTTACCACCCTTCGCTAATAACTAGTGAAAACCAAGAACTCAAACGCAGATGGACTACTGTTCGCTATTTTCTACATTGCAGCTACTGCTGCAACCATGATAACTTGATGATCATTTCTAATTTTAACAATTTCTTGCATACATCCTTCAAACATGATAAACTCAGCCTTGAAGAGATTTTCTGTATTTTCCTATAATTTCATGCTCCTTTTCATATAAACACTATTTTTTGGCGGAGTCGATGAGTCCTCCCACCTTCCTCCAAAATTAATTACCCCTTCTTTGCCCTAGATTTGGGATTGAACACCAAATTAAACAAATGATAGACAAACAAGGTTAAAATAATTGATCCCGAGTTACCTTAGAAAATATAGCCTTCTTTGAAGTTACAATCATCTTTAAGAATCGACAGATTGTTAATGTTTAAACTTTTAAGTTTATTATAAATGTAATAAACAGAATTACTTAATTTTTTTCAAAATAACCATAAATTTAATGTCTAAAATTCATAAATTACTCGCAAACTTTTTTTTTTTTTTTTTTTTTTACATATGGGGAGAGATTTAATGTCATTGGTAGAAGTCTATAAAATATTTAATGTCCTTGGTAAAAGCCTGTACTTAATTTCCCTTTTCATATACAGAATAATTTTTCTTCGTCTTAAGATTTACTGTTGCTTCTTAGTTCCTACTGAAAACTTATTTTTTAATTTGATGTTTTACCATTTTCAAATCATACCATAAATATCCGTTTGAACATACCCTCTCTTATCAGTTTAATTCGATCTGAGTACTGGTTCGATTCGAACAGCAAACATTCTTTCTAGTCTTTAGACTTTTCATGCATAGTAAACTCGATTATGCTATGTAACTTGTAGGACCGATAGTACTTTCCTTCAAAAACTTTCTCGTACAGCTAACCATTGATGTAAAACTATTAAACTATTTCATTTTAAATATTTGCAATTGGAATAAAAAGCAAATTCTGTGTGGCCGTATTAGCTGCCACAGACTCAGAAGGGCTGAATTCACATTTTAGAGACAAAAAGTGCACACAAAAAAGCGAATATAATAGCAATTTAAAATCTCCCCCCCCCCAAACTCAAATTTCTGGGGGGGGGGGGACATATTTTCATTGTATTTTGAATATTTTCCTTTGGAAAACACACCGAAAAGCCATATTAAGAGCTATATTTGTGAGTTTTTCACTGAAAATTCCTTTTTTTTGCCAAGCCTTGACCTACCAAATTAAAAGATATGAATTAGAAACATGGGAAAGTATTGTCATATTATTTTGAGTATTTTAGTTAGAGAAAAAAAAGAAAATACATATTAAGAGCTATAGTTGTGATTTTTTCAATGACAATTCCTTTTTTTGCCAAGCCTTGACCTCCTCATTGAAAGATATGAATTAGAACCATGGGAACGCATTTTCATCGTTTTTTTGCGTATTTTCTTTGGAAAAAACACTGAAAAGCCATATTAAGAGCTATATTTGTGATTTTTTAACTGAAAATTCTTTTTTTTAGCCAAGTCGTGACCTTCCTAATGAAAGAATACGAATTAGAACCAAGGAAACGTAATTTCATCGTATTTTGCTCATTTCCATTGGAAGAAACACTGAAAAGCCATATTAAGAGCTACATTTGTGAGTTTTTCACTGAAAATTCCTTTTTTTGCCATGCCTTGACATTACTAATTAAAGGATATGAATTAGAACCAAGGGAACGTAATTTCATTGTATTTTGCATACTTTCCTTTGAAAAAACACTCAAAAGCCCTATTAAGATCTATATTTGTGATTTTTTATCTGAAAATTCCTTTATTTGCCCTGTCTTTACACCCCTAATTGAATGATATGAATTAGAAACAAGGGAACCTATTTTCATCGTATTTTGCGTATATCCGTTGGAAAAAAACACTGAAAAGCCATGTTAAGTGATATATTTGTGATTTTTTATCTTACAATTCCTTTTTTTTGGCATGACTTGACATTACTAATTGAAGGATATGAATTAGAACCAACGAAACGTAATTTCGTCGTATTTTGCGTATTTCCGTTGGAAAAAACATTGAAAAGCCATATTAAGAGCTATATTTGTGAGTTTTTCACTGAAAATTCCTTTTTTTGCCAATCCTTGACCTCCCTAATTAAAGGATATGAATTAGAACCATGGGAACTTAATTTCATCGTATTTTGCGTATTTCCGTTGGAAAAAAAACAACTGAAAAGCCATATTAAGACCTATATTTGTGAGTTTTTCACTGAAAATTCCTTTTTTTTGCCAAGCCTTGACCCCCCTAATTGAAGGATATGAATTAAAACCATGGGAACGTAATTTCATCGTATTTTGCGTATTTTCTTTGGAAAAAACACTGAAAAGCCATATTAAGAGCTATATTTGTGAGTTTTTCACCAACAATTCCTTTTTTAGCCAGGCCATTATAATCAATGGAACATAGTTCATTGTATTTTACATATTTTCGAATGGAAAACACACCGAAAGGTCATACTATTTGAACTTACATCAAACGTTGGAGAGCTTACATTTGAAGAACTACCACGTTTAAGTTAGGTTAGATTACGTTAGCTTATCATGAGCGCACAGGATAAGCTAACCTAATCTAACCTACCTTAAACGTGGAGAAACCTAACTTCTAACCTAACCTGACATAGCCTAACCTATAGTTTTGGTATTTCTATGCAATATTGTGTAATTTTGTGGTTATGGTAGTTTAGATTAGGTTTCAACTTTAGGGGGGGGGGATGGCAAGAGTGAGAGTTGAGGTGATGGGAAGCCCCACTCCTAAGGACTTTTCTTTCTAGTCTTGCGTATCAAAGTTGAAAACCATAGTTTTCACGCCCCCCCTACTGTGAATTGGTCACTATCCTCTTTAATTTCAAATCAAATGAGTCCTTTTCAAAGTTTTTGCGATGAGTCCTTCTATACGAAGTGCCCTGGTTATGATGAAAAAACCAAAAACAACATATTGTAGTCACATAGTTCTTTACTTAGGTAGCACTAGCGCTTCGGTAAGCAGGTTTTCCAGCGAAAATATTTAAATATGATGAGGATACGTTCCTAGAAATTTGTGTTTGGGGGGGGGGGGGTTTTAAAATCCTCTGGAAAATTTGAGTTTTGGGGGCAGGGGTGTGGTGATTTCAAGAGCGAAGGTTGAGGCGGAAGGGGGGGGGTAACTCCTAAAGACTTTTCTTTCTAGTCTTGCATGTTGTTGTTAAAAACCATAGTTTTCATACCCCTCCTGTGAATTGGACATTATCCACTTTAATTTCAAATCAAATGAGCCTGTTTTGAAGTTTCTACGACAACACCTTCTATATGAAGTGTCCAGCTATATAGAAAAACCTAAACAACATGTTATGTCCCACATCATTCTTTACTTAGACAGCGCTAGCGCTTCGACACAAGATTGATTGCAATTCCCTTTTTTCTTATTTTTATGCGTTTCTGGTCTTTTCTGGTTTTAATCTGCATTGGACATGACACGTTTGTCGCAATTAGACCAAATGATGTATGAAATATTGTTTTGAATCTGTTCCCTGTGAACGATAGATAGAGAGGTAATTATTGTTCTAATAGCGTGACCTAGTACCATTTTAGCGAATAGTTAATCGTTAAGTGCGTATATTTCTGGGTTTTGAAGTTTTAGAAATCAGTAGAGGTTGAAATATTGAACAATATATGCAAATAATGGATAGTTCTTCAAATGTAAGCTCTCCAACATTTGATGTAAGTTCAAATAATATGACCTTTTGGTGTGTTCCAATCAAAAATATGTAAAATACAATGAACTATGTTCCATTGATTATAAAGGCCTGGCTAAAAAGGATTTGTCGGTGAAAAACTCAAAAATATAGCTCTTAATATGGCTTTTCAGTGTTTTTTCCAACGGAAATACGCAAAATACGATGAAAATGCGTTCCCTTGGTTCTAATTCATATCCTTTAATTAGGGGGGTCAAGGCTTGGCAAAAAAAGGAATTTTCAGTGAAAAACTCACAAATATAGGTCTTAATATGGCTTTTCAGTTGTTTTTTTTCCAACGGAAATACGCAAAATACGATGAAATTACGTTCCCATGGTTCTAATTCATATCCTTTAATTAGGAATGTCAAGGCTTGGCAAAAAAGGAATTTTCAGTGAAGAACTCACAAATATAGGTCTTAATATGGCTTTTCAGTGTTTTTTTTTCAAACGGAAATACGCAAAATACGATGAAATTACGTTCCCATGGTTCTAATTCATATCCTTTAATAGGGGGGGGTCAAGACTTGGCTAAAAAAAAGGAATTTTCAGTGAAAAACTCACAAATATAGGTTTTAATATGGCTTTTGAATGTTTTTTTTTCAAACGAAAGTATGCAAAATACAATGGAAATACGTTCCCTGGGTTCTAATTCATATCGTCTAATTATTGATGTCAAGGCATGGCAAAAAAAGGAACTTTCGGTGAAAAACTCACAAATGTAGCACTTAATATGGCTTTTCAGTGTTTTTTTCCAACGGAAATACGCAAAATACGATGAAATTACGTTTCCTTGGTTCTAATTCGTATCCTTTCATTATGGAGGTCAAGACTTGGCAAAAAAAAGGAGATTTCAGTGAAAAACTCAAAAATATAGCTCTTAATATGGCTTTTCAGTAATTTTTCCAATGAAAATAAGCAAAATACGATGAAAATGCGTTCCCATGGTTCTAATTCATATCTTTCAATTAGGGAGGTCAAGGCTTGGCAAAAAAAGGAATTGTCAGTGAAAAACTAACAAATTTATCTTTTAATATTTCTTTTCAGTGTTTTTTCCAAATATAATACGAAAAAATCGCTGATAATACTTTCCAAGTATTCTAATTCCTTTTCTTCCAGTAGGGTGGTCAAAGCTTGGCAAAAAAAGGAATAGTAAGAAAAAAAATCAAAAATATATCACTTAATATTGCTTTTCGGTGTGTTTTCCAACGGAAAATATTCAAAATACAATGAAAATATGTCCCCCCCACCAGAAATTTTAGTTTGGGGGGGGGGAGGGAGATTATAAATTGCTATTATATTCGCTTTTTTATGTGCACTTTTTGTCTCTAAAATGTGAATTCAGCCCTTCTGGGTCTGTGGCAGCTAATACGGCCACACAGAATTTGCTTTTTATTCCAATTGCAAATATTTAAAATGAATCAGTTTAATAGTTTTACATCAATGGTTAGCTGTATGAGAAAGTTTTTGAAGGAAAACACTATCGGTCCTACAAGTTACATAGCATAATCAAGTTTACTATGCATGAAAAGTCTAAAGACTAGAAAGAATGTTTGCTGTTCGAATCGAACCAGTGCTCAGATCGAATTAAACTGATAAGAGAATGTATGTTCAAACGGATATTTATAGTATGATTTGAAAATGGTAAAACATCAAATTAAAAAATAAGTTTTCAGTAGGAACTAAGAAGCAACACTAAATCTTAGGACGAAGAAAAATTATTCTGTATATGAAGAGAGAAATTACGTACAGGCTTTTACCAAGGACATTAAATCTTGTATAGACTTCTACCAATGACATTAAATCTCTCCCAATATGTAAAAAAAAAAAAAAAAAAAAAAAAAAGTTTGCGAGTAATTGATGAATTTTAGAAATGAAAGTTATGGTTATATTGAAAAAAATTAATTAATTCTGTTTATTAAATTTATAAGAAACGTAAAAGTTTAAACATTAACAATCTGTCGATTCTTAAAGATGATTGCAACTTCAAAGAAGGCTATATTTTCTAAGGTAACTCGGGATCAATTATTTTAACATTGTTTGTCTATCATTTGTTTAATTTGGTGTTCAATCCCAAATCTATGGCAAAGAAGGGGTAATTTATTTTGGAGGAAGGTGGGAGGACTCATCGACTCCACCAAAAAATAGTGTTTATATGAAAAGGAGCATGAAATTATATGAAAATATAGAAAATCTCTTCAAGGCTGAGTTTATCATGTTTGAAGGATGTATGCAAGAAATTGTTAAAATTAGAAATGATCATCAAGTTATTATGGTTGCAGCAGTAGCTGCAGTGTAGAAAATAGCGAACAGTAGTCCATCTGCGTTTGAGTTCTTGGTTTTCACTAGTTATTAGCGAAGGGTTGTAACATCATATTATATTTTATTATAATAAATATCTTCACATTTGACCATTACTCCCCCCCCCCTGAACGGTGGGTACATGTTACGTGTTCTGGTTTGTTATTATCTGACCACAAAAATGTCTATTCTTAATCTAATAATTGATTTTACAAAGTAAATTTAATATTTTATGGAATTATACAAAGGACATTAAATTGGGGTTGGGGTAGTGGCGGTCGGGGTCCTACCTAACCTAACCTGAACGTGTGATTTCGGAGAAAATCTTTAAGCGTTTAGGGTTAACTTACCTTTTTTAGAGATGAGCATTTAGGGTTCTCTTACATGCTGAACCTGAAAGTTTGTTCCCTGACATGTTTAATCCGAAAGTATAATTTTTGTGGCGATGGACTATTCTAAAGAATAAAAACGGTTGGGGCTTAAGATATTTATTGCTTAAACATAACTGTGCATAAATATCGTAATTTTTTTGTCTAAATGTGTGTGTGTGTAAGTTTTTGTGTGCATGTAAGTTTTTGTGTGCATGTGTAAGTTTTTGTGTGCATGTGTATGTTTTTGTGTGTGCATGTGTAAGTTTTGGCGTGTGTGTGTAAGTTTTCGTGTGTGTGTGTGTTAGTTTTCATGTGTGTGTGTGTATGTTTTTGTGTGTGTGTTTGTGTGTGTGTGTGTTTGTGTGAGTGTTTGTGTGTGTGTGTTTGTGTTTGTGTGTGTTTGTGTTTGTGTGTAAGTGTGTTTGTGTGCATGTGTGTGTTGTGTGTGTGTGTGTATGTGTGTGTGTGTGTGTGTGTGTGTGTGTGTGTGTGTGTGTGTGTGTGTGTGTGTGTGTGTGTGTGTGTGTGTGTGTGTGTGTGTGTGTGTGTGTGTGTGTGTGTGTGTGTGTGTGTGTGTGTGTGTGTGTGTGTGTGTGTGTGTGTGTGTGTGTGTGTGTGTGTGTGTGTGTGTGTGTGTGTGTGTGTGTGTGTGTGTGTGTGTGTGTGTGTGTGTGTGTGTGTGTGTGTGTGTGTGTGTGTGTGTGAGTTGTTTGTGTGTGTGTATGTGTTTTTGTGTGTGTGTAAGTTTTGTGTGTGTGCGTGTGTGTGTAAGTTTTCGTGTGTGTGTATAAGTTTTCGCGTGTGTGCGTGTAAGTTTTTGTGTGTGTGTGTGTAATTTTTTGTGCGTGTGTTTAAGTTTTTGTGTGTGTGTGTGTGTAAGTTTTTGTGTGTGTGTAAGTTTTTGTGTGTGTGTGTGTAATTTTTTGTGTGCGTGTTAGTTTTTGTGTGAATGTAAGTTTTTGCGTGTGGGTGTAAGTTTTTGTGTGCATGTAAGTTTTAGTGTGCATGTGTATGTTGGTGTGTGTGTGTGTGTGTGTTTTTTAGTTTTCGTGTGTGTGTGTCAGTTTTCTTGTTTGTTTGTAAGTTTTTGTGTGTGTGTGTGTAAGTTTTTGTGAGTATGGGCGTAAGTTTTCTTGTGTGTGTGCGTGTAAGTTTTTGTGTGTGTAAGTGTGTGTGTGCATGTAAGTTTTTATGTGAATGTAAGTTTTTTAGTGTGGTTGTAAGTTTTGTGTGTGTGTGTGTGTGTGTGTGTGTGTGTAAGTTTTTGTGTGTGTGTAAGTTTTGGCGTGTGTGTGTAAGTTTTCGTGTGTGTGTGTAAGTTTTCGTGTGTGTGTGTAAGTTTTTGTGTGTGTGTGTAAGTTTTTGTGCGTGTGTGTAAGTTTTTGTGTGTGTGTAATTTATTTTGTTCATTTAAGTTTTTTTGTTAATGTAAGTTTTTGCATGTTTTTGTAAGTTTTTGTGTGTGTGTGTAAGTTTTTGTGTGGGTGTAAGTTTTTTGTGCGTGTGTATAAGTTTGTGTGTGTGCATGTGTAAGTTTTTGTGTGTGTAAGTTTTTTGTGTGTGTGTGTAAGTTTGTGTGTGTGTGTGTGTGTGTAAGTTTTTGTGTGTGTAAGTTTTGGCGTGTGTTTGTGGTTTTTCGTGTGTGTTTGTGTTTGTTTCGTGTGTTTGTGTAATTTTTTGTGCGTGTGTGAGTGTTTGTGTGAGTTTTTTTGTGTTCATGTCATTTCAAGATCCGTAAAAAAGTAAAAAAAAAAAAAAACCATTTTAAAAAATTAAAAAAAGTATTTACGAAATGGGGAGGGGACTCTTTGAGGTTGGAAAATGGGTTTAGGAATGAAATTATGAAAGGAACTTGATCAGAAAAGATATAATAAAGCCATAAAAAAGTATTAAAAAAATGGAGAGGGGACTCTTTGGGGGGGTCCGGGGAGGCCTTTGGGGGTCTGGGAGCCCTTGAGCACCGATTGGTCTTTTGGGAGCCTGGGGTGCCTTTGGGGACGGGGGGAGGGCCTTTGGGAGCCTGGGGAGGGGGTATCGGGGTATGGGCGGCCCTTGAGGGCCGATTGGCGTTTTCGGAGCCCAGGGGACCTTTGGGGACTGGGGGAGGGCCTTTGGGGCCCAGGGAGAGCGTTTGGGGGTCTGAGGGGGCCCTTGAGCACTGATTGGTCCTTTGGGAGCCCAGTGGACCTTTGGGGACCGGGGGAGGGCCTTTGGGAGCCCGGTGGACCTTTGGGGGTCTGGGCGGCACTTGAGGGTCGATTGGTCCTTTGGGAGCCCGGGGGACCTTTGGGGACCGGGGGAGGGCCTTTGGGGGCCCAGGGAGGGCGTTTGGGGACCGGGGGAGGACCTTTGGGGACCCGGGGAGAGCCTTTGGGGGTCTGGGGGGACCCTTGAGGACCGGGGAGGGCCTTTGGGGGCTCGGGTAGGGCCTTTTGGGGTCTGGGGGGCCCTTGAGCGCCGATTGGTCCTTTGGGAGCCCCGGTGGACCTTTGGGGACAGGGGAAGGGTCTTTGGGAGCCCGGGGAGTCTTTGGGGTCTGGGGGGTCTTTGGGAGCTTGGGGGCCTTGAGGATCGGGGGCTTCCTTCGGGGTTGAGGTAGGGGGATTGGAACCCTTTGGGGTTGGGGTAGGGGGATCGGAACCCTTTGGGGTTGGGGTAGGGGGATCGGAGCCCTTTGGGGTTGTGGTAGAGGACCTCACAACGCTGTTCAAATGGAACTTGTGTATTATAATGACCATACTCAAAACCTCTTCTAAAATCTCTTCAAAAAATCATATTTTATAATGTCTCTAACTGTTTCGTCGAAATAATTCCATAAAATAGCTAAAACGGTTTCGCCAAAATTATCCCTAAACGGAATTTCCGCATGTTCCTTTTGTTTGGCATCCCTGCGCTGGCTTATTTCAATTATTTGGAAACCTGATTCCCGCGCTAAAACAATTCATCGCTAAGATCTAAACTTTGCCTCGGAAACGATTCTTCTGGAAGAACTCCAGACATTAATAAACTTCGCGCCGGAGACAATTCAATCAATCATGACATCATCTGTCATGTGTGATCTAAACTTTGCCCCGGAGACATTTCTGTTCGATCTCCAAAGACATTAATTAACTTGACGTCATCTGTCAGACATTCCCCGGAAACTCATAACATTTGGCTCGAGCAACAACAACAAATACTGGAAACACGCGATCTAACTGTTTCCCGGAAACTCATAACATTTGCCTCAAACAACAACAGGAAGGAAGTGTCATTAACTTTGCCCAAAACAACAACAACATTGACCTTGGCATTCGCTGAGAGCGTGCCCAAAACAACAACAATAACATTGACCCCATTAACCACGTGTTCTCCCCAATGACTCTATCGCGTGTCCAAAACAACAACAACATTGACCTTGACCCCCATTAGACTCGATCGATAATCCTTGAATAAACTATGTAAAAAAAGTTGTAGGTGGCAGCACGGGTGCGTGATAGCGCTGGTACCCCCCCCCCCCCTTCTACTGTTGTATGACTTAGACGATTAAAACCTAGGATGAAGGGTGACAATTAGCTCAAATCTCAAAGAAAACCCAAACCCAGTAACCGTGACTATTGCGTCTTTTTTCAGGGATTAAATAAAAAAAACAAGTTTTTTTTAGCTGAAAGTAAGGAACAATGTTAAAACTTAAAACGAACAGAAATTATTCCGTATATGAAAGGGGCTGTCCCCTCCTCAACGCCTCGCTCTTTACGCTAAAGTTTTTTTTATTGTTAAAAAAATAGAGTTGTGAGAAAGTCAAACTTTAAGCGTAAAGAGCGAGGTGTTGAGGAGGGGACAGCCCCTTTCATATACGGAATAATTTCTGCTCGTTTTAAGTTTTAACGTCGTTCCTTAATTTCAGTTAAAAAAAATTTGTTTTTTTTTATTTAACTTTTGAACGTTTTTGAATTAATACAGGCTTTGATTTTGGCTCACCGTACATGAATAATTAAAAAAAAAAATTGCATATTAATTTTACTTTTATTTGGTTAAATGGCTTTCTCGAAACTCGTTTAATTTTATTTACGAACGTTTTTATTAGAAATAAATATATGGAACTTACGAATTAACTTACGTAACGAACTTCTATATTAATAGATTTTTAATAGCCTATGTATATTAGGGGGTTCGCCCCCTAGTCGATACCTTGCTGTTGAACGTTTTGAATTAATGAAGGTTTTGATTTTGGCTCACCGTAAATGAATAATTAAAAAAAATTGCATATTAATTTTACTTTTATTTGGTGAAATGGCTTTCTCGAAACTTGTTTAATTTTATTTACGAACGTTTTTATTAGTAATAAATATACGTAGCTTACGAATTAACTTACGTAACGAACTTCTATATTCCTAGATTTTTAATACGTAGGCCTACATTAGAGTAGAATGGGGGGTACCAGCGCGAACACCCACCCCTGCTGCCATCTACAATTTAGTCTAACTCTGTCAGCACACCATATATGGGCAAAGAGTCATTGGGGAGACCACGTGGTTAATGGGGTCAATGACCTAAATTTCCAAGTCAACAACAACAACATTGACCTTGAAATTCGCTGAGAGCGTGCACTTACAACAACAACAACGTCGACCTTGGAACACCTGTGCTGTCGACCTCAATTCACCTATCGTGAATCAATAATTCCCCTTAGAAACAACAAATTAATTCCCTTTCTTGACAGATCAATCAACCAATGACATCATCTGTCAGACTTTAAAAATTTTCGCCTAGAAACGATTCTCCAGGAATAGATCCAAGTCATTAATGTCTTTGCCTCGGAAACAACTCTTTTGGTCGAACTCCAAAGGACATTAATAGCCAAAGGCCATGGAAATAATTCTCCAAGAAACATCTTAGCGATGAATTGTTTTAGCGCGGGAATCAGGTTTCTTATTAATTTGAAATGCATTAGCGCAGAGATGCCAAAAACAAAAGGAACACGCTGAATTACGTTTAGGGATTATTTGGGCGAAACTGTTTTAGACAGGTTATGGAACTATTTCGGCGAAACAGTTAGAGACATTTTAAAAGATGATTTTTGAAGAGATTTTAGAAGAGAATTTAATGGTGAAACTCTGTGGTCGTTATAATACACAAGTTTCATTTGAACAGTGTTGTGAGGTCCTCTAACCCAACCCCAAAGGGTTCCAATCCTCCTACCCCAACCCCGAAGGAAGCCCCCGGTCCTCAAAGGCCCCCCAAGCTCCCAAAGGGCCACCGGCGCCCCCAAAGGCCCACCCAGACCCCCAAAGGCCATCCCCGGGCCCTCCAAAGGCCCTTCGAGCTCCCAAAGGACCAACGGGGTCCCAAAGGCCCTCCACCGGTCCCCAAATGTCCCCCAGGCCCCCAACTGCCCCCCGGACCCCCAAAGGCCCTCCCTGTGCCCCAAAGGCCCTCGCTATACCCCAAAGGCCCTCCCTGTGCCCCATAGGCCCTCCCCCGGCCCCCAAAGGTCCCTCGGACCAGAGAAGCGCCGAGGGGATGCGCCGTGGGCCAGGAAAGTGCCGTAGGATGTGCCGCCGGGATGCGCTGCGGGTCAGGAAAGCACCTCGGGGGATGCACCGCAGGGAGGCACCGCAGGAAAGTGCCGCAGGATGTGCCGCAGGGATGAGCCGCAAAAAAAAGTAAAATAAAAAGTAAAAATTTCGAAATGTTATCCCCCAAACGCCCACCACAGACCCCCAAAGGCCCGCCCCTGGTCCTCAAAGGTCCCCCGGGCTCCCAAAGGGCCAACCGGCCCCCAAGGGTCCCCCGGGCCCCCAAAGGTCCACTCCCGGTCCCCAAAGGGCCACAGGGCTCCCAAAGACCCACCCCCGGTCCCCAAACGTCCCCCGGGCTCCCAAACGCCCCCTCAATCCTCAAGGGCCCCCCGATCCCCAAACACCCACCCTGGGCCCCAAAGGTCCTCCCCCGGTCCCCATACATGCACACAAAAACTTACACACACACAAAAACTTACACACACACACAAAAAATTACACACACACACGAAAACTTACACAAACACAACAAAAAATACACACACACGCCAAAACTCACACACACACACACAAAAACTTACACACACACACACACACACAAAAACTTACACATGCACACCAAAAATTACATTCAGATAAAAACTTAAATTAACACAAAAACTTACAAAAACACAAAAACAAAAAACTTAAACACAAACACACACACGAAAACTCACACACACACTCCAAAACTAACACACACACAAAAAATTAAACACACACACACACACAAAAACTTACACATGAACACAAAAAAACTCACACACACAATCAAAAAAACTTCACACACACACACACACACACACAAAACTAATACACACACACAATAAAACTAACACACACACGCAAAAACTTACACACACAAAAAATTAAACACACACAAACACACACACACACACAAACTTACACACACACACACAAAAAAATCACACACACAAAAACTTACACACACACACAAACTTACACACACACAAAAAAAACTTACACCCACACACAAAACCTTACACACAAAAAAACTTACACACACACACACACAAAAACTAAGACCCACACGCAAAAACTTACATGCACACAAAAACTTAAATGCACACAAAAACTAACACACACACACAAAAACTTACACACACGCAAAAAAAATTACACAAACACACACAAAAACTTACACACACACACGCATTAAAAATTACACACAAATTCCAAAACTAACAAACACACTCCAAAAATAACACACACACACACAAAAACTTACACACACACACACACACACACAAAAACTTACACATGCACACAAAAACTTACATGCACACAAAAACTTACATGCACACAAAAACTTACACACATACACACACACAAAACTTACATACACACAAACACACGAAAACTTACACACACACGCCAAAACTTAAACACACACAAAAACTTACACACACACACACACACACACACACACACACACACAAAAAAATACACATGAACACACAAAAAACACACACACACTCACAAAAACTTGCACACACACACACACACACACACACACACGAAAACTAACAGATACACTCAAAAACTTAAACACACAAAAACTTACACACACACACACACACACACAAAAACTTACACATCCACGCGAAAACATACAAGAACAACAAAACTTACAAGCACAAAAAAACTTACACACACACACACACAAACACACAAAACTTACACACACAAACACACGAAAACTCACTTGCGAAAACACACAAAAGTTAGAAAAAATACAAAATATTCCTTTATTACCTCTGCAAAACGGCTAAAAATGAAGAATTCATACACATTTTCAACTAGCTAAGGGTAAGTGTTTTAAATATGAGCCATTCTGTAGCGAAAACACACAAAATAAAGAAAAAAAAAAATATAGTAATTTAGTACCTCTGAAATACGGCTAAAAATGAAGAATTAATACACATTTTCAACTAGCTAAGGGTGAATGTTTTAAATATTAGCCACTCTATTGTGTCAACACACAAAAGTTAAAAAAAATGCATCCTGTTCCTTTTTTAAATCTGAAATACAAGTGAAAATTAAGACTTACTACACATTATAAAATATCTAGTTGTTAATGTAATATATATGAGACATTCTATTGCGTAACCACACAAAAGTTTGAAAAAATGCAAAATAATCCTTTATTACCTCTGCAAAATGGCTAAAAATGAAGAATTCATACACATTTTCAACTAGCTAAGGGTAAGTGTTTTAAATATGAGCCATTCTGTTGCGAAAACACACAAAAGTTAGAAAAAATACAAAATGTTCCCTTATTAGCTCTGCAATACGGCTAAAAATGAAGAGTTCATACACATTTTCAACTAGCTAAGGGTAAGTGTTTTAAATATGAGCCATTCTGTTGCGAAAACACACAAAATTTAGAAAAAATACAAATATTACATTATTAAATAATCAAAAAGGCAAAAAATTAATAATTCATAACCATTTTCAAATAGATAAGGGTAAGTGTTTTAAATATGTGCCATTCTGTTGCGAAAACACACAAAAGTTAGGAAAAATACAAAATATTCCTTTATTACCTCTGCAATACGGCTAAAAATGAAGAATTCATACACATTTTCAACTAGCTAAGGGTAAGTGTTTTAAATATGAACCATTCTGTTGCGAAAACACACAAATGTTAGAAAAAATACAAAATAATCCTTAATTACCTCTGCAAAATGGCTAAAAGTGAAAAATTCATACAAATTTTCAACTATCTAAGGATACGTGTATTAAATATGAGCCATTCTGTTGCGAAAACACAAAAAAGTTAGAAAAAATACAAACTGTTCCTTTATTACCTCTGCAAAACGGCTAAAAATGAAGAATTCATACACATTTTCAACTAGCTAAAGGGTAAATGTTTTAAATATGAGCCATTCTATTGAGAATACACACAAATGTTAGAAAAAATACAATATATTCCTTTATTACCTCTGCAATAGGGGTAAAAACTAAGAGTTCAGACATATTTTCTACTAGCTAAGGGTAAGTGTTTTAAATATGATCCATTCTGTTTAGAAAACAGACAAAAGTTATAAAAACAAATATATAAACGATAAATAAATCAGCAATACGGCTAAAAATGAATAAATAATACATAATATCAACTATCTAATGGTAAGTGTTTTAAATATGAGCCATTCTGTTGCGAAAACACCCAAAAGTTAGAAAAAATACAGAATGTTCCTTTATTACCTCTGCAAAACGGATAAAAATTAAGAATTCATACACATTTTCAACTAGCTAAGGGTAAGTGTTTTAAATATGAGTCATTCTGTTGCGAAAACACATAAAAGTTAGAAAAAATGCAAAATGATCATTTATTAACTCTTCAAAACTGATAAAAATGAAGAATTCATAAACATTTTAAACTAGATAAGTGTAATTGTTTTATATTTTAGCAATTATATTTATAAAAAACAAAAAAGTTATAAAAAATGAAAAATGTTAAGTAATTACATCTGCATAACGTCTAAAAATGAAGAAATCATACACAGTTTCAACTAGCTAAGGGTAAATGTTTTAAATATGAGCCATTCTATTACGAAAACACACAAAGGTTAGAAAAAATGAATAATTCTCATTTATTAACTCTGCAAAAAGGCTAAAAATTAAGAATTCATACACATTTTCAACAAGCTAAGGGTAAGTGTTTTAAATATGAGCCATTCTGTTGCGAAAACACACAAAAGTTAGAAAAAATACAAAATGTTCCCCTTTATTACCTCTGCAAAACGGCTAAAAATGAAGAATTCATACACATTTTCAACTAGCTAAGGGTAAATGTTTTAAATATGAGCCATTCTATTGCGAAAACACACAAAAGTTAGAAAAAATGCAAAATGTTCCTTTATTACCACTGCAATAAGGCTAAAAATGAACAATTCATACACATTTACAAATAGCTAAGGGTAAGTTTTTTAAATATGAGCCATTCTATTGCGAAAACACACAAAAGTTAGAAAAAATGCAAAATATTCCTTTATTACCTCTGCAATACGGGTAAAAATGAAGAATTCATACACATTTTCAACTAGCTAAGGGTAAGTGTTTTAAATATGAGCCATTCTGTTGCGAAAACACACAAAAGCTAGAAAAAATACAAAATAATCCTTTATTACCTCTGCAAAACGGCTAAAAATGAAGAATTCATACACATTTTCAACTAGCTTATGAAAAGTGTTTTAAATATGAGCCATTCTGTTGCGAAAACACACAATAGTTAGAAAAAATAGAAAATGTTCCTATATTACCTCTGCAATACGGCTAAAAAGGAATAATACATACACATTTTCAACTAGCTAAGGTTAAATGTTTTAAATATGAGCCATTCTATTGCGTAAACACACAAAAGTTAGAAGAAATGCAAAATGTTTCGTTATTACCTCTGCAATACGTCTAAAAATGAAGAATTCATACACATTTTCAACTAGCTAAGGGTAAATGTTTTAAATATGAGCCATTCTATTGCGAAAACACACAAAAGTTAGAAAAAATACAAAATATTCCTTTATTACCTCTGCAAAACGGCAAAAAATGAATAATTCATACACATTTTAAACTAGCTAAGGGTAAGTGTTTTAAATATGAGCCATTCTGTTGCGAAAACACACAAAAGTTAGAAAAAATGCAAAATATTCCTTTATTACCTCTGCAAAACGACTAAAAATGAAGAATTCATACACATTTTAACTAGCTAAAGGGTAAATGTTTTAAATATGAGCCATTCTATTGCGAAAAAACACAAAGTTAGAAAAAATGCAAAATGTTCCTTTATTAACTATGAATTTAGGGTAAAAATGAATAATTAATACACATCTTAAACTAGCTAAAGGGTAAATGTTTTAAATATGAGCAATTGTATTGCGAAAACACACAAAAGTTAGAAAAAATGCAAAATCATCCTTTATTACCTCTGCAAAACGGCTAAAAATGAAGAATTCATACAAATTTTCAACTAGCTAAGGGTAAATGTTTTATATATGAGCCATTCTATTACGAAACCACACAAAAGTTAGAAAAAATATAAAATATTCCTTTATTACCTCTGCAATACGGCTAAAAATGAAGAATTCATACCGATCTTAAACTAACTAAGGGTAAGTGTTTTAAATATGAGCCATTCTATTGCGAAAACACACAAAATTTAGAAAAAATACAAAATGTTCCATTATTACCTCTGCAAAACGGCTAAAAATGAAGAATTCATACACATTTTCAACTAGCTAAGGGTAAGTGTTTAAATATGAGCCATTCTGTTGCGAAAACACACAAAATTTGGAAAAAATACAAAATATTTCTTCATTACCTCTTCAATACGCTAAAAATGATGTATTCATACAAATTTTCAACTAGCTTAGGGTAAGTGTTTTAAATATGAGACATTCTGTTGCAAAAACACACAAAAGTTAGAGAAAATACAGAATGTTCCTATATTACCTCTGCAAAACGGCTAGAAATTAAGAATTCATACACCTTTTCAACTAGCTAACGGTAAGTGTTTTAAATATGAGCCATTCTGTTGCGAAAACACACAAAAGTTAGAAAAAATACAAAATCGTCCTTTATTACATCTGCAAATCGGGTAAAAATGAAGAATTCATACTCATTTTAAACTAGTTAAGGGTAAATGTTTTAAATATGAGCCATTCTATTGCGAAAACACACAAAAGTTAGAAAAAATGCAATATGTTCCTTTATTACCTCTGCAATACGGCTAAAAATGAAGAATTCATACACATTTTCAAGTATCTAAGGGTAAGTGTTTTAAATATGAGCCATTCTGTTACGAAAACACACAAAAGTTAGAAAAAATACATAATATTCCTTTATTACCTCATCAAAACTGCTAAAAATGAAGAATTCATACACATTTTCAACTAGCTAAAGGGTGAATGTTTAAAATATGAGCTATTCCATTGCGAAAACAAACAAAAGTTAGAAAAAATGCAAAATCTTCCTATATTACCTTTGCAATACGGCTGCAAATGAAGAATTCATATACATTTTCAACTAGCTAAGGGTAAGTGTTTTAAATATGAACCATTATGTTGCGAAAACACACAAAAATTAGAAAAAATCAAATATTCCTTTATTACCTCTGCAAAACGGCTAAAAATGAAGAATTCATACACATTTTCAACTAGCTAAGGGTAAGTGTTTTAAATATGAGCCATTCTGTTGCGAAAACACACAAAGTTAGAAAAAATACAAAATATTCCTTTATTACCTCGGCAATACGGGTAAAAATAAAGAATTCATACACATTTTCAACTAGCTATGGGTAAGTGTTTTAAATATGAGCCATCCTGTTGCGAAAACACACAAAAGCTAGAAAAAATACAAACTAAACATTGGTTAAATATTAAATACGTATAAAAATGTAGAATAAAAAAAATTATAAATATAGATAAAGGGAAAATGTTTTATATATTAGAAATTATAGCGAATAAAAACTCAAAATTTTATATAAATGAAAAATGCTCCTTTTTTACATCTGAATTTAGTCTAAAATTAAGGATTCATAAACATTTTCAACTATCTAATTGTAAATTTTTTAAATATTAGCCAAACTATTACGTAAACACACAAAAGTTAGAAAAAATAAAAAATGTTCCTTTATTACCACTGCAAATCGTCAAAAAATGAAGAATTCATACACATTTTTAACTCGCTAAGGGTAATTGTTTTAAATATGAGACATTCTGTTTAGAATACACACAAAAGTTAGAAAAAATGCAAAATATTCCTTTATTACCTCTGCAAAATTACTAAAAATTAAGAATTCATACACATTTTCAACTAGCTAAGGGTCAGTGTTTTAAATATGAGCCATTCTGTTGCGAAAACACGCAAAATTTAGAAAAAATACAAAATATTCCTTTATTACCTATGCAATACGGGTAAAAATGAATAATTCATAAACATTTTCAACTAGCTAAAGGGTAAGTGTTTTAAATATGAGCCATTCTATTGAGAAAACACACAAAAGTTAGAAAAAATACAAAATGTTCCTTTATTACCTCTGCAATAAGGCTAAAAATGAAGAATTCATACACATTTTCAAATAGCTAAGGGTAAATGTTTTAAATATGAGCCATTCTGTTGCGAAAACACGCAAAAGTTAGAAAAAATACAAAATATTCCTTTATTACCTCTGCAAAACGGCTAAAAATGAAGAATTCATACACATTTTCAACTAGCTAAGGGTAAGTGTTTTAAATATGAGCCATTCTGTTGCGAAAACACACAAAAGTTAGAAAAAATACAAAATATTCCTTTAGTACCTCTTCAATACGTGTAAACATTAGGAATTAACTCATTTCATTTACTACGTCCTGACACCCCTAATTGAATTATATGAATTAGAACCATGGGAACACAAATTCTTCATATTTTGTATTTAAAACAAGAGTATAATTTTTAAGTAAAATTAAAGAGCTACCAGACTAAACCAAAGATATGGTGAAATAATAACAAATAATTGTTCAAACTTAAATTTTCTGTATTACGGGAATAGTTTATTTTCGAACCATTATATCTACCAAAGGTTCAATACCTGAGTTAAACTAAGAGGTTTCAATTTCAGGAAAAAATTGTCATATTTTGCTTATTTTCGTTAGAAAAAACACTGAAAAGACATATTATTGAACTCACATCAAACATTGCCGGGCTTGCATTTGAAGAACCTTCCATTATTTTCTATCGTGTCCTCTATTTCAGCATATACTGACTTTTAAAGCTTTTCAAAGCTCTTAAATATACTAACCTAACGGTTATATATTTACGAAATCGTGCAAACTGTTGATTTAGAACAATAATTACCTTTCTATATATCAATTAACACTCACTAGATTTGCCACTTTTCACTCGCGGAGAATGGTTTCAAAACAATACTTCTTACATCGCATAGACTAATTGTGTCAAACGAGACATCTTCAATGCAGATTAATTAATTGTTACGTTCGATTTTGTTTTGGACATAGGAAAGCATCAATGGGAAGTGAGAATTTCTGTAAAACTATCAAAGATTGATCAACTCTATGATTTCACAATTCTTGTGTAATCAGAAAGAAAAAAGAAGAAAAATTGATAAGATATTTTGAAATATGCCCCAAAATCAGAGCTATTACAACTTAAATGACGCGAGGGGACGGGGAATCAGGTTTAAGAATATCCTGGATATATCATTTTATATTTTCTAGGTACTCACAGAAGGACTCGTCACCGAAACATTGAAAAGGACTCATTTGATTGGGAATTAAAGTGACTAGCACTCAATTCACAGGAGGGGGGTTTGAAAATTTCTAGGAACGTATTTTCAACATATTTAAATATTTACCTACGTATGCATCACTTAGGTTAGATTAGATTAGGTTAGAGACAGACAAAAATTTAGGTGTATGGTTAGGCTAGGTTAGATTATGTTAGGTTAGGTTAATTTAGGGTAGACTAGCTTAGCCTACGTAGCCCCCCCTCCCCCACCACCTCAACCATCGCTCTTGAAATCCCTTGAATTAGGTTAGAGACAGACAAAAAGTTAGGTGTATGGTTAGGTTAGGTTTGATTATGTTAGGTTAATTAACGGCAGCCTCTGTGGTTAAGGTTTTTTCTTTTGTGGGGGGGGCTCCGCCCCCTCAACAAAAAGTTAGGTGTATGGTTAGGTTAGGTTAGATTATGTTAGGTTAGGTTAATTTAGGTTAGACTAGCTTAGCCTACGTACGGCCCCCCCACCCCCGGGGCCACGGGGACTGAAGCCTACCACGGGTGGGACCCCCACCACCAAGGTTAGGTTACCTAACATTTCAAGGTTACCCCCCCCAACCCTGGGGCCACGGGACCGAAAGCCTGACACGGGTAGGACCCTCACCATCAAGGTCAGGTTAGGTTAGATTAGGTTAAGTTACCTAACATTTCTAGGTTAACTTACATCAGGTTAAGTGGCGCGCCACTTAACCTGATGTAAGTTAACCTAGAAATGTTAGGTAACTTAACCTAATCTAACCTAACCTGACCTTGGTGGTGAGGGTCCTACCCGTGTCAGGCTTTCGGTCCCATGGCCCCGGGGTTGGGGGGGGTCACCTTGAATTGTTAGGTAACCTCACCGTGGTGGGGAGGGTCCCCCCCGTGGTAGGCTTTCAGGCCCCGGGGCCCCGAGGGGGAGGGGTGGGCCGTACGTAGGCTAAGCTTGTATAACCTAAATTAACCTACCCTCAAATAATCTAACCTAACCTAACCATACACCTAACTTTTTGTTGAGGGGGGGGGGAGCCCCCCCCCCCAAATAAAAAACCCTAACAAAAGAGGCTGCCGCTAATTAACCGAACATAATCTAACCTAACCTAACCAAACACCTCACTTTTTGTCTGTCTCTAACCAAATTAAAGGGATTTCAAGAGCGAAGGTTGAGGCGGTGGGGGAGGGGGGCTACGTAGGCTAAGCTAGTCTAACCTAAATTAACCTAACCTAACATAATCTAACCTAACCTAACCATACACCTAACTTTTTGTCTGTCTCTAACATAATTCAAGGTATTTCAAGAGCGATGGTTGAGTCTGTGGGGGAGCTCCACACCTAAGAACTTTTCTTTCTCGTACGTAGGCTAAGCTAGTCTACCCTAAATTAACCTAACCTAACATAATCTAACCTAGCCTAACCATACACATAATTTTTTGTCTGTCTCTAACCTAATCTAATCTAACCTAAGCGATGCGTACGTAGGGAAATATTTAAACATATTGAAGATATGGTCCTAGAAATTTTCACGCCCCCCTCCTGTGAAATGGGTGCTATTCACTTTAATTCCCAATCAAGTGAGTTCTTTTCAATGTTTCTGTGACTAGTCCTTCTGGGAGTACTTAGAAAATATAAAATTATATAAACAGGATATTCTTAAACCTGACTCCCCCTCCCCTCGCGTCATTTAAGTTGTAATAGCTCTGATTTTGGGGCATATTTCAAAATATCTTTTATCAATTTTTCTTCTTTTTTCTTTCTGATTACACAAGAAGTGTGAAATCATAGAGTTGATCAATCTTTGATAGTTTTACAGAAATTCACACTTCCCATTGATGATCTCCTATGTCCAAAACAAAATCGAACGTAACAATTAATTAATCTGCATTGAAGATGTCTCGTTTGACACAATTAGTCTATGCGATGTAAGAAGTATTGTTTTGAAACCATTCTCCGCGAGTGAAAAGTGGCAATTCTAGTGAGTGTTAATTGATATATAGAAAGGTAATTATTGTTCTAAATCAACAGTTTGCACGATTTCGTAAATATATAACCGTTAGGTTAGTATATTTAAGGGCTTTGAAAAGCTTTAAAAGTCAGTATATGCTGAAATAGAGGACAAAATAGAAAATAATGGAAGGTTCTTCAAATGAAAGCCTGGCAATGTTTGATGTGAGTTCAATAATATGTCTTTTCAGTGTGTTTTCCAACGAAAATAAGCAAAATATGACAATTTTTTCCTGAAATTGAAACCTCTTAGCTTAACTCAGGTATTGAACCTTTGGTAGATATAATGGTTCGAAAATAAACTATTCCCGTAATACAGAAAATTTAAGTTTGAACAATTATTCGTTATTATTTCATCATATCTCTGGTTTAGTCTGGTAGCTCTTTACTTTTACTCGAAAAGCGTCCTCTTGTGGGAAATGCAAATACGATGAAATTACGTTCCCATGGTTCTAATTCATATCCTTCAATTAGGGGGGTCAGGACTTGGTACTGAAAATGTGTATGAATTCTTCATTTTTAGCCATTTTGCAGAGGTAATAAAGGAATATTTTGTATTTTTTCTAACTTTTGTGTGTTTTCGTAACAGAATGGCTCATATTTAAAACACTTACCATTAGCTACTTGAAAATGTTTATGAATTATTACTTTTTAGAAGTTTTTAAGAGGTAATAAATGAATATTTAGTATTTTTTCTAACTTTTGCATGTTTTCGCAATAGAATGGCTCATATTTAAAACATTTACCCTTTAGCTAGTTGAAAATGTGTATGAATTCTTCATTTTTATCCGAATTGAAGAGGTAAAAAAGGAAAAATTTGCATTTTTGGTAAATTTTTTGTTTTTAATAAAAATATTTGATAATATTTAAAACATTTAACCTTTAGCGAGTTGACAATGTGTATGTATTATTCATTTTTAGTCGTATTGCAGAGTTAATAAAGGAACAGTTTGCATTTTTTCTAACTTTTGTGTGTTTTCGCAACAGAATGGTTCATATTTAAAACACTTATCCTTAGCTAGTTGAAAATATGTATGAATTTTTCATTTTTAGCCATTTTGCAGAGGTAATACAGGAATATTGTGTATTTTTTCTAACTTATTTGTGTTTTAGCAACAGAATGGCTCATATTTAAAACACTTACCCTTAGCTAGTTGAAAATGTGTATGAATTCTTCATTTTTAGCCGTTTTGCTGAGGTAATAAAGGAATATTTTGTATTTTTTCTCACTTTTGTGTGTTTTCGTAACAGAATGGCTCATATTTAAAACACTTACCCTTAGCTAGTTGAAAATGTGTATGAATTCTTCATTTTTACCCGTTTTGCAGAGGTAATAAAGGAACATTGAGTAATTGTTCTAACTTTTGTGTGTTTTCGCAACAGAATGGCACAGATTTAATACACTTACCCTTAGCTAGTTGAAAATGTGTATGAACTCTTCATTTTTAGCCGTATTGCAGAGGTAATAAAGGAATATTTTGTATTTTTCCTAACTTTTATGTGTTTTCGCAACAGAATGGCTCATATTTAAAACACTTACCCTTAGCTAGTTGAAAATGTGTATGAATTCTTCATTTTTAGCCGTTTTGCAGAGGTAATAAAGGAATATTTTGTATTTTTTCTAAATTTTGTGTGTTTTCGCAACAGAATGGCTCATATTTAAAACACTCACCCTTAGCTAGTTGAAAATGTGTATGAATTCTTCATTTTTAGCCGTTTTTCAGAAGTAATAAATGATTAATTTGTATTTTATCTAACTTTTGTGTGTTTTAGCAACAGAATGGCTCATATTTAAAACACTTACCATTAGCTAGTTGAAAATGTGTATGAATTCTTCATTTTTAGACGTTTTTCAGAGCTAATAAAGTAACATTTTTTATTTTTTATAAATTTTTTTTGTTTTAGAATCTTAATGTATAATAATAAAAAAAATAACACTTAGCTAGTGTAACATGTGTCTGAATTCTTCATTTTTAACCGTTTTGAAGAGGTAATAAAGAAATATTTTGTATTTTTTCTAACTTTTGTGTGTTTTCGCAACAGAATGGCTCATATTTAAAACACTTACCCTTAGCTAGTTGAAAATGTGTATGAATTCTTCATTTTTAGCCGTTTTGAAGAGGTAATAAAGGATTATTTTGTATTTTTTCGAACTTTTGTGTGTTTTCGCAACAGAATGGCTCATATTTAAAACACTTACCCTTAGCTAGTTGAAAATGTGTATGAATTCTTCATTTTTAGCCGTATTGCAGAGGTAATAAAGGAACATTTTACATTTTTTTTAACTTTTGTGTTTACGAAATAGAATGGTTCATATTTAAAACATTTAACCTTTATATAGTTGAAGATTAGTATTAAATCTAAATGTTTATCAGGAAATAATATGTCAAAAAGTAACAAATTTTATTATATCAATCTATTTTTTTTTTAATCACTATAATGTCTCATAGTTAAAACATTTTCCCTTATCTAGTTGAAAATGTGTATGAATTCTTCATTTTTACCCGTATTGAAGAGGTAATAAAGTAACATTTTGCATTTTTTCTAACTTTGTGTGTTTACGCAATAGAATGGCTCATATTTAAAACATTTACCCTTAGCTAGTTGAAAATGTGTATGAATTCTTCATTTTTAGCCGTTTTGCAGAGGTAAAAAAGGAACAATTTGTATTTTTTCTAACTTTTGTGTGTTTACGCAATAGAATGGCTCATATTTAAAACATTTACCCTTAGCTAGTTGAAAATGTGTATGAATTCTTCATTTTTAGCCTTTTTGCAGAGTTAATAAAGGAACATTTTGCATTTTTTCTAACTTTTGTGTTATGTAGAAAAAGACTGTCTCATATATATAACAATAAAAATTATATGTTTGAATATGTGTATGAATTATTCATTTTTAGCCTTATTGCAGAGGTAATAAAGGAATATTTTTATTTTTTCTAACTTTTGTGTGTTTTCGCAACAGAATGGCTCATATTTAAAACACTTACCCTTAGCTAGTTGAAAATGTGTATGAATTCTTCATTTTTACCCGATTTGCTGAGGTAATAAATGATTATTTTGTATTTTTTATAACTTTTGTGTGTTTTCGCAATATAATGGCTCATATTTAAAACATTTACCCTTAGCTAGTTGAAAATGTGTATGAATTCTTCATTTTTAGCCGTATTGCAGAGGTAATATAGGAACATTTTGTATTTTTTATAACTTTTGTGTTTTCGCAACAGAATGGCTCATATTTAAAACACTTACCCTTAGCTAGTTGAAAATGTGTATGAATTCTTAATTTTTAACCGTTTTGCAGAGGTAATAAAGGAATATTTTGTATTTTTTCTTACTTTTTTGTGTTTTAGCTACAGAATGGCTCATATTTAAAAAACTTACCCTTAGCTAGTTGAAAATGTGTATGAATTCTTCATTTTTAGCCGTTTTGCAGAGGTAATAAAGGAATATTCTGTATTTTTTCTAACTTTTGTGTGTTTTCGCAAGTGAGTTTTCGTGTGTTTGTGTGTGTAAGTTTTGTGTGTGTGTGTGTGTGTAAGTTTTTGTGTGAATGTAAGTTTTTGTGTGATTTTAAGTTTTAGTTTGATTGTGTAAGTTTTTTTTTGTGTGTGTGTGTGTTTAAGTTTTTGTGTGTGTAATTTTTTAGGTGTGTGTGTAAGTTTTTGTGGTGTGTGTGTGTGTGTGTGTGTGTGTGTGCTAGTTTTTGTGCGTGTGTGTGTGAGTTTTTTTTGTGTTCTTGTTTAAGTTTTTTTGTGTGTGTGTGTTTGTGTTTGTTTTTGTGTTTGTGTTTGTTTTGGGGTGTGTGTTTTTGTTTTTGTGTTTTTGTTTTTGTAAGTTTTGTGTGTGTGTGTGTGTGTGTGTAAGTTTTTGTGTGCATGTAAGTTTTTGTGTGCATGTAAGTTTTCGTGTGCATGTGTAAGTTTTTGTGTGTGTGTGTGTTAGTTTTGTGTGTGTGTGTAATTTTTGGCTTGTGTGTGTAAGTTTTGGAGTGTGTGTGTAAGTTTTCGTGAGTGTGTGTGTGTAAGTTTTTTGTGTGTGTGTGTAAGTTTTTGTGTGTGTTTGTGTAAGTTTTTGTGGGTGTGTGTAAGTTTTTGTGTGTGTGTGTAAGTTTTTGTGTGCATGTAAGTTTTTGTGTGCATGTAAGTTTTTGCGTGTGGGTCTAAGTTTTTGTGTGTGTGTGTGTGTAAGTTTTTTTGGGTCTAAGATTTTGTGTGTGGTTTTAAGTTTTTTGTGTTTTTGTGTTAGTTTGTGTGTGTGTTTGTGTGTGTAAGTTTTTGTGTGTGTTAGTTTTGTATGTGTGTGTGTTTGTTAGTTTGTGTGTGTGTGTGTGTGTGTAAGTTTTTTTGTGTGTTTGTTTTGGATTGTCTATTTATTTTTTCGTGTGTGTGTTTTTAAGTTTTGTGTGTGTGTGTGTATTTTGTTTTTTGTGTGTTTGTGATTGTTTTTTTTTATCATTTTTAATTGTGTTTTTGTGTTGTTGTGTTTTTTAGTTTGTTTTTTGGTTTATTTTTTTTCGGGTGTTTTAGTGTTTTCTTGTGTGTGTGTGTAAGTTTTTTGAGTGTGTTTGTGTTTATGTTTTTGTTTGAATGTAAGTTTTTGTGTGCATGTAAGTTTTCGTGTGCATGTGTAAGTTTTTGTGTGTGTGTGTGTGTGTGTGTAAGTTTTGGTGTGTGTGTGTGTAAGTTTTGGCGTGTGTGTGTAAGTTTTCGTGTGTGTGTGTAAGTTTTCGTGTGTGTGTGTAAGTTTTTGTGTGCATGTATGGGGACCGGGGGAGGACCTTTGGGGCCCAGGGAGGGCGTTTGGGGATCCGGGGGCCCGTGAGGATTGAGTGGTCTTTTGGGAGCCCGGGGGACCTTTGGGGACCCGGGGAGGGCCTTTGGGAGCCCTGTGGCCCTTTGGGGACGGGGGGTGGACATTTGGGAGCCCAGGGGTCCTTTGGGGTCCGGTTGGCCCTTTGGGAGCCTGGGGGACCTTTGAGGACCGGGGGAGGGCCTTTGGAGGTCTGAGGAGGGCGTTTGGAGGATAAAATTTCGAAATTTTTACTTTTTAGTTTACTTTTTTTTGCGGCGCATCCCTGCGGCGCATCTTGCGGCACTTTCCTGCGGTGCCTCCCAGCGGCGCATGCCCTGTGGCACTTTTCTGACCCGCTGCGCATCCCTGCGGCGCTGCTTGCGGCGCTTTCCGGTCCACAGGCGCAGCCCTGCAGTGCTTCTCGGGTCCGGAGGGCCTTTGGGGGGCCGGGGGAGGGCCTGTGGGGCACTGGGAGGGCCTTTGGGGCACAGGGAGGGCCTTTGGGGAACTGGGTGGGCCTTTGGGGGTCGGGGAGGCAGTTGGGGGCCTGGGGGACATTTGGGGACCGGTGGAGGGCCTTTGGGACCCCGTTGGTCCTTTGGGAGCTCGATGGGCCTTTGGGGAGCCCGGGGATGGCCGTTGGGGGTCTGGGTGGCCCTTTGGGGGCGCCGGTGGCCCTTTGGGAGCTGGGGGGGCCTTTGAGGACCGGGGGCTTCCTTCGGGGTTGGGGTAGGAGGATTGGAACCCTTTGGGGTTGGGTTAGAGGACCTCACAACACTGTTCAAATGAAACTTGTGTATTATAACGACCACAGAGTTTCACCATTAAATTCTCTTCTAAAATCTCTTCAAAAATCATCTTTTAAAATGTCTCTAACTGTTTCGCCGAAATAGTTCCATAACCTGTCTAAAACAGTTTCGCCCAAATAATCCCTAAACGTAATTCAGCGTGTTCCTTTTGTTTTTGGCATCTCTGCGCTAATGCATTTCAAATTAATAAGAAACCTGATTCCCGCGCTAAAACAATTCATCGCTAAGATGTTTCTTGGAGAATTGTTTCCATGGCCTTTGGCTATTAATATCCTTTGGAGTTCGACCAAAAGAGTTGTTTCCGAGGCAATGAAATTAATGACTTGGATCTATTCCTGGAGAATCGTTTCTAGGCGAAAATTTTTAAAGTCTGACAGATGATGTCATTGGTTGATTGATCTGTCAAGAAAGGGGAATTAATTTGTTGTTTCTAAGGGGAATTATTGATTCACGATAGGTGAATTGAGGTCGACAGCACAGGTGTTCCAAGGTCGATGTTGTTGTTGTTGTAAGTGCACGCTCTCAGCGAATGTCAAGGTCGATGTTGTTGTTGTTGACTTGGAAATTTAGGTCATTGACCCCATTAACCACGTGTTCTCCCTAATGACTCTATGCCCATATTTGGTGTACTGACAGAGTTAGACTAAATTGTAGATGGCAGCAGGGGTGGGTGTTCGCGCTGGTACCCCCCATTCTACTCATTAGGGGGTTCGCCCTCTAGTCAATACCTTGCTCTTTAAGCTAAAGTTCGTATTTTGTTCCAATACGTTAAAAATGACCCCTTAATCACAAAGGCCGTTAATTAGAATAAATAGCTCTTATGAAACTACTAAGAAATATTTGGCTTAAAGAGCGAGATATTGACTAGGGGGTGAACCCAATCATATACGTAATATTTTCTGCTCGTTTTAAGTTTTGAAGTTGCTCCTTACTTTCCGTTGAAAAACTTGTTTTGTTTATTCTGATCTTTTTCTTTAATAATGCTGGGAAATCCGGCACCCCCTTCATAGCAATGTCTCTTCCCCCATGAAAACTTCCTTCATGGAAAGATCCTCCCACACAACCCCCAACCCACCCACCCACCTCCCCACCTACCAGAAAAAATCCCCCCTGAAAACGTCTGTATACTTCCCAATAACCAATATTATATGTTAACATTGGGCAAAGTTCATAACTTTCAGCCCTCCCCCCGGGGACTTCGGGGGATTAAGTCATTCTAAAAGACATGGTTATCATATTTTCGACCGTGCTGAACAGAATAGCTATCTCAAAGTTTTGATCGGGTGACTTTGGGAAAAAAATGAGCGTGGGAGGGGTCCTAGTTGCCCTCCATTTTTTTGGTCACTTAAAAAGGACACTAGAACTTTTAATTTCCGTTCCAATGAGCCCTCCCACGATATTCTAGGACCACTAGGTCAATACGATCACCCCTGGGGAAAAAAAAAATAATATAAACATGCATCCGTGATCTTTCTTCTGGCAAAAAATGCAAAATTCCACATTTTTGTAGATATCTGTTTGAAACCTCTATAGTAGGGTTCTCTGATACACTGAATATGATGATGTGATTTTCATTAAGGTTCTATAACTTTTAGAGGGTCTTTCCCCCTTTTTTCTAAAATCAGCCAAATTTTCTCAGGCGCGTAACTTTTGATTGGTACGACTAAACTTGATGAAAATTATATATTTGAAATCAGCATTAAAATCTGATTCTTTTGATGCATCTATTGGTATCAAAATTCCGTTTTTTAGAGTTTCCATTGAACCGGGTCGCTCCTTACTTACAGTTTGTTACCACAAACTGTTTGATCAGTTTTATTTTGACTTTTATCGATTTAATAGTAAGTTTCTTACCTTTTATATTCCCTATAATTTATCATTTTCGTTGGGTTGTAGGTTTCAGAGTTGTAAAAAAAAAAGTTCAGTGTAGGCAGTAACCCCCCTATATTATTGAGATAGCTTCTGCAACAGAAGACTTTTGGTCAATACAGCTCAAAGGCCTTAGCCAGTTTGTTGAATACACAAGAAAACCATTTGGTAATACTAGAGAGATTTCCTCTCCCCCCCTCCACTTCAGCCTTGAGCGCTAGATCTAAAGAACCATGAGAATAAGGGTGTTTAAAAAATATTCCCAAGTGAGGGTTTTTTCCCAATAGAGATGATTTGGTTGGCTAAAGGGACATACCCGCACTAGTCGTAATTTATTTAGGTTATTTTGCTTAGAGAGCAAAGGAGGAGCCTCAGTACCATTCTGGCCACCTTCTCTAGCCTTTAATTCTGGTGGCAGCAAACCTGTAACACCACCACAGCTCTAGTAGCCGTAATGACGTAAATTTACAATCATTAACAAACGTTTTGCGGTTATCACCTGGTCAAATACATAGAATCTAATTGTTTTTATCATCAGAGACAAAGGAAACGATTAATAGGTATTATATTTGACCAAAAGTCATGTATTTTCAGCTTGTTTCTGATCCAATTAATTTTTAATATAGATTAGGTTAGCTTTTATGATGTGCGGCAAATTAATAAAGTATTTTTTCATATATATTGTGCATTTCTCAAGTAACATCATACATTGAACATCATGAAATAGAAGATTAAGTTGAATTTAAGAAGGACCAATATATTTTTAGTGTCATTCTTTTTTTCATAGATGAAAGGGATGTGTCGTCATTCTTTTTTTCATAGAAAAAATTTTGGAGAGGTTGACATATACCTCGTATAATTGATGGTAAAGAAACTTCCCATAACTTTAGTCCGCACAGCCAACCAAACATGACTTTAACAATTTATATTGAAAAAGCAATGTAAAATGTGTTTTTTTACTTTAGAACAATGGTTTTTTAGGAATAACCTGAATTTTGAAACAATCAGTGTCAAAACTGATTTTGCCATGCTTTAAAGCTCAAATATTGCAACAATTTGCATTGCCACAATCGAATTAATGTAGACAATTAAGCCATTAATTTCAGTTCTAGAAGCATTCCAAGAAGATTGGACAGAAATGTCCCCCACATGGCAAAATAAAATACATCTTTGTAATTAGTGCTTCAGAATTTCGTAGAATAAAATTTTTAGTTCAATTAATAAAGTAAATCATACTTTTTAAGAATAATATTTTGATAAGAGTGAAGAACAATATTAGCATAAGTAACTTCTGAAAAAAGAATGATGGATTTCAACTAATAGTTTCTACAGAATATTCTGATACCTGCTGTTTAAAAATGGACCGTCGTCCTCTAGCCACGGGCTCCTGGGTCTCTTTTTGAAGCTTATCAGCTTTCGTTTTCTTTATAGATACCATGCTGTCTTGAATCAATAACCTCTTTTTTCGTCTTTGGGGTCTTTTGGATTCTTCGTCTTGGCTATTTTCTTCCTTTTCTTCCTTGATTTGAATTTCACCTGAGGTCTCAACTTTAACCACAGTGGATTCAGACGCCATTGTTGGGTCTTCTTCTTTTAAAACTTCACTTTCTTTTCTTAAATCACTGTGTGTCTCTGTATCATTTATAGTTCCAGACTTACTTCTTTTCTTTTTTTCACCAGGCATGAGTTTTTGTTCAATTAAGGAACACATTCTTAGCAATGGATTAGAGTTAAGTGTTTTTCGTGGAGTACCAATGGGTGTTTCTTCAATCTTTTCAAAACGTTCAGCCGAAAAACAAATTAAACACAATGGCATTCCTTGCTCACTAAACCAAATTTCTGGAGTCTTTTCTTTACATTTAGAACAGGTCATTCCACTTTCATCTCGTCTTGGTGACATTTTGCGACTGAAAAATAGATTTATAATAACTAACTAAACACACAATCTATTTTTAAGAAAAGAGAGAATTGCCTATCTACCAAGTCAGATATTATAAATTAATTGATAAATTAATTTATCAATTAATCCGTCTTCATTCAGTCATTGACTAGTTAAGACAAGAGATAGAGTTATATTGTGCTTTTTGCATATATTAACTTGGATACTTGGTATATTTTCCATTGGCTGCATTCAACCCTACCTTTTTTTTTATCCCTCCCACTGTCATCAGTTACTGCTAGGCATTCATATACACAAGGTCGTATACATTCGTTTTTCGCAAAACCGGTCTGACTGTTTTTTTTTGTGTTAAGAAATTAAACATTATTAATCGTGAAGTTCCTTATAATATTAACGACGTTGCATTTCGGCTGTGGCAAACGTATAAGTTGGTATAACTGTATCGAAGAAGGAAAAATCATATCAAGTATTTGGTTACGGGTCATATGAAAAAGCAACAGTTAGTGAGGCGTTCATTTTGCCTTCTGAAGAAAATTTCGCCAATGCTTCAAAGAAAAAAACAAAAGGAGTTCAAAGTGCATTCACTGAACTTGCCACATTTCCGGATGTGTATAAAGAAATAATGGGAATTGCCTCGGCAGACAGTGTCTCTTCACTCTTGTCTAGCCTTGTTAGCGCACATAATGAAATTGCCAAGTTGAAAAAAATGTTCATCAAGATATTCACAAGCAGGTGACTGAGAAATGTTCAGGGGACAAAAATGTGATCAATGAACAAGTAATTAACACTATAATCACTAAGATCTATGATGCAATTAATCTGGACAACAGTTCCAAGTTTGCTAGTGGTGAAAAAATGCTTAAAGCATTAAATGCTTTAGTGTTGAAAGGGTTTCATGCTCAAATTATATCGCAAAAAAACCGTATTGAGATTCTAGAATATCGCAACGACGATCTAGAACAGGAGAGAAGGTCGAGTGCCTTTCTAATCCACGGACTGTCTCAGACAGGTGGAGAAACACTGACAAATAGTGTTTTAGGACTATTTGGTACTAAGTTGGGGACCAGTATGATTCCTATGGACATTAAGTCAACCGAGCGCCTACGTACTCGAGAAACTTCAGTGGATAATTTTCTCCTGCCTATTCTTGTCACCTTTTAATCCACTGATTGTGCAAAGCGCGTGTTAACGAATAAGAATAAACTAGCCCCATCAAAAGTATAAATATCTGAGTACTTAACACCAAAGCGCAAGCAACTGTTAAATGTGACACGTGATAAATTTGGTGTTAGGAATGTGTGGACTCCATGGCGGCCGCATTTTAGCTAAACCAGAAAATAGTTCAACCATCTTGAAAATCAGGTCTCTTAACCCCTTCCGTCACGAATTATTTTCCTAGGTGAAAAAAATTATTCCCTGATTTAAACCTACTATTTAGAGCATAAGTAAGCCATTACCGAAGTGATTTGCTCAAATTCATTTATTAGGATGACGAAAATAGATGTCCAGTTAATTGGACAACGTGACCACTTTACTTTACATGAAAATCCTTGAAACAATTTCTTTCGCCCCGAAAGCAGAGCTCGACATTGCATTTTTGACATCTAGGTGTGGTTTTTAGCTTGCAGCCGTCCATCTTGCATCTCTGGGCGTGCTTGTCCCCTGTATTTACAGGCCAGTGATGATATCCATCATATCGCACATCAGACACAGGCTTGCAGCTGATCTTCCGCTTCCTCCCTACCGTTGTTTGCTCTTCTGTTTCCACGTTTGATTCCCTTGGTCGACCAACTGATCGAAGTGTTGACGTGTGTGCTTGTATTAGGGCACAGGCGACCTCCTTCCGGAAAGCAACAAGATCCAGCTTGTCTCTTCTACCCAGAGATAAGGATTGGCAGTCTCTGATGTATTCCATCCATGAATTTGTGACTGCTAGATCAATCATGTGAAAAATCAATCGCAGTGGCCACTTTCGAGATCGGATGAAGGTACGATACAAACTCATCAGGTGGTCGACTTTATCCACCCCACCCATACTGGTATTATATCTTCTAATAACTTCTGGTTGTGGAACTTGTATGTATCTACTTTCGGCTTTCGACCACCGTCGTGCATGTCCTATTTCACCGATCCCAACCAAGTTTGAGGCCATAGAAACGATGTTGTTGTCAAGCCATCGGACTATAACCAGCTCGTCTGCACCTAGTACAATTTCTTCCATTGCTCCTCGACCTTCTTTTTTCATCTCTTTTTCTGGCTTGACGGGGCACCGAGCCATTCGATTGGCGCGAACAGTACCAGTTCCATACCATCCTTCCTGTCTCAGAGCTTGGAGCAAGGGGATTGACGTAAAGAAATTGTCGGTGTAGAGCTTGGTCCCTTTTGGAATCTTTCTTCCTGTCATAAGCTTCATGACAATGCCACCCCCAACCCCCAATGCCTTGTATTCTTCAGGAATGATTGTCGTCTTTCCCTGATACACGTCAAAGTTTAGGACCAAGCCATCAGAATTGCAGAGTAAATACAGCTTGATCCCCCATGGACAGGGCTTTCCTCTAATGTACTGTTTAATCTCAAGCTGACCTGTAAATGGGCACATTTGCTCATCTATAGAAACATTTTCATGGGAAAGCAGCTGCTGGCATCGTGCTAGCACCCTATCTATAACTGGTTGAACTTTCCAGAGACGGTTGTTCGGATCTTTGGCAGTTTCGTTGTCAACCAAGTGAAAGCAGGCTCTCAGCCTCATAAAACGGTTTAGACCCATGGCATCCGCAATGAGGGAAACCCTAGTTGCCTGGCTCCAATACCATCGGTACCTTGGAAATTTCATGCAGCCCATCACCAAGTGAATGCCAACGAACTTGCGCATTTCTGTAGGATTGGTTACAATGGGATTATTTACATTCTGCTGAGTACTGTATCTATTTGTTTCGATGGCAGCCAAATCGAAGAAATCGCTATCAATGTACTTACAGAAGTATTGAAAGGGTGTTGATAGTTGTTCGTTGGCAGCTGTTGCAGTATCAGACCAAGCTGGAATGATCGGGATAAACCGTTTTCTTTTCCATATCACTCGCTGTTGAGTAACGGTCTTAGGCCCAGCCTGGGATATGAGTGGCATATCATCGGGGTCGCTTGAATCAGAAGACACTTCATAAGGATCGAGTGTCTTTAGTGGTGTTAGTTTTGTTCCATTTGTTTCTGATAAGTATTCTTCATCGTCATCTTCAGATACTTCCATATCTGACAAGTCACTGCCAATTGCATCGAAGAAATCAAGTAGTTTATCTGGCTGGATGCGCATGGTATTTCGTCTTGATGAACCTACAAAAAGGAGAGTTTGGATGCGGCGCTGAGAGAGAGAGAGAGAGAGATATTTATTTCAAAAAAATCGCTATCACAAGCCCACAAAGGGCCGAATTCGGAGTTTGGAGTCAACAACAAATAAATGGTTACACTGAAAATGCAAAGAACAACAACGAAATAGAGAAAACCATAATGACAATCATTTAAAAGTCAATAGTTAAAACTTTAAAAAGTCAATTAAAAAATTAAAAAAAAGCAAAAATTTGTCAAACTAAACTTAGAGCCAGACATAAATGCATTAAAAACTGGTCAAACTAAACTTAGCACAAAACATAAATGCATTTAAATTAAAAGGGATACTAAGAAAGTGTCAGCAATTAAACTACAGTAAATCAATAAAAGAGTTAAAGACAATAAAAGCTGGTCAAGAAAGGGGGGGCAAGCAAAAGAGCGCAAGAACCTGGGCAGTACCATCAGCTAATAAACAACAAAAGAGGGCAAAAAAGAAACTATTGAGGCATTTTATTCATTTTCTCTGTAATGAAGGGGATAAAAGTTCTTTCGTATCTGGAAGTAACGCAGCGACTGGGGGACAAAGCAGGGATGGGCTCAGACACAGCTCGAGGCGGCCGTATTCTGGATGGGGAGTGACGTTTGGGGAAAATACTTGCCGTCCGAGGGTTTGTTATGGCATTTGTGCCATAACAAACGTGCTCTTCCGTGCGCTGGAAGAGCACGTGTCACGTTGTCCACTTAACTGGACAAGGGGAATAAATGACAAGCAGCAATGACATCTGTTCAATTTTCCGAGAAAAATATTCGTTTTTCAAGATAGTAGATGGCATCCAAACTACCATAAAACCAAGCCATGCGTCATTTATTTCTCTAAACCTAGTCGCGCAGTCCAGATAATTGGACAGAACTTCAGCATAGCCTCAAGCACATACTTCAAGTGATTTCGGCCATAAAAAAATACCTGTCTATTTCTAATGATCCAGATTTTGACACAATAATTTTTTTTCGATCATTTTATGTCTTTTTGAAGCAGAGAAATAAATTATTTTACCTGGTTTTTCCCAATCCATTGTTTCCAATAAAGTCGATGTTCACGTGCTGTCAGGGTGAGAATTAGCGATAAACTGAGGCGATTACACCCTTGAGGCTGTAGCCAGCGAACAGGAGAATATATTAGTGCGATCATATTTACGAAATTCCTAATAGTTAGGAAAAGAAGAGCATTTTTAATTTTGTCCAACTAACTGGTCACGGTGACGGAAGGGGTTAATGACGTAATCACAGATCAATAATCCATTGTTGTGTATTGAATCGATATTCAGTTTTCTTTTGCTATCTAGAATTCTTTGCTTTTGTATCCTCAGTTTTTTTTTATAAGTTTCTTGTTGGTTTGCTGTTTAGATATTTTAGACTTGCAATCTTTCATTTTGTTAAGGTTTTATTATGGATAGTATGACCAATAGACTTTCAGATATCGAAAGTAGTAGGCTGTCTGTTAACCATTTATTATCTACCTCCATTGTTAATGATAATTTAAGTGAAGGAAATAATATGCAAGCTATGAAAGCAAGTAATTATGTGGATAAACAGTCGCTGAAAAATTGGTCGGCTAAAGATGATATTGTTTTTTCATTTTGGAATTGTCAAGGCCTTAGGACAGCATATCCTACCCTGTGTCACATTTTGAGTGATTTACAAGAATCACTGTTAGTAATAGGACTTAGTGAGACGTTTGTCTCAAATAGGAATAATTATTCAATTTGGGAGGGAGATTTTAATATTAACCTCCTTAAAAGTTCAAATCGTCTACATTTTCTCAATTTTTGATTTCTTCTTTTTTATATCCACTGATAACTATCCCTACAAGAGTCACTGGGAAATCTGCAACGCTAATTGACAATATATTCATGGACGGAAATCTACTTGAATGTTCATATGATGATGTTTCAAGGGCGGATCCAGGATTTTTTTTAGGGGGGGGGGGACGAAATAGGTTGATCCGATAAACTTGCGTTAGGAGCAATTTTAATTAACGCAAACTTGCGTTAATTAAGTAAATTACACTACTTTAGACTATGTTCGGGGGGGGCGCCCCCCACGCCAATCCCCCTGGATCCGCCACTGGATGTTCTAGTTACAGATATATCGGACTACTTTTTCCTCATGAGTAAATTAAAGAATTCATGTGGAATGATAACTAAGAAAGATCACTTAAATAAAAAGTTCTTCCGTGATTTAAGAGAGGATAATTTAGAAAAAATTGAGATAGAAATGGGTGACGTAGATTTTTCTCCAGTATTTGAAGAAGATGACCCATCGGCTGCGTATGATATTTTTATTGGAACCCTTACAAATATATTAACAAAGACGTGTCCTCTTAGAAGACCTAAAGGGGCTAGGGCTAAATTCCCTAGAAAATTATGGATTACTCAGGCTATTCTAAATTCTATAAACCGAAAAAATGAACTTGGTAAGGCATATTTAATTGAACCATTTACAATTAACTTTCATAAATTTAAAACCTATAGGAATATCTTAAATGGATTAAAACGAAAAGCTGAAAAAACGTGTTTACAAAATAAATTTATGAAGCATAGATGTGACATGAAACAAACCTGGAAAACAGTAAATCCCTCCTGGGTCAAAAGGGTAAAATAGAGGTTATCACTAAACTACAAACTGAAAGGGGAAATTTGACCACTCCGAATGATATAGCAATTATTTATGTAAATACTTTTGCAATGAGGGTGCAAAACTATGAGAAGATGCTCAAAAAAAAAAATAAACAGGGGCCCAAAATAGTTCAATCTGAAGCTCTAGTAAATACTCAAATGACTTATAATACTTGTGATGTAAATTAAGTGGGAAAAATTATCAATGGAATGCATTAGAATTCAAGTGGTGTAGATGTGATTTCCCAGAAGATTAAATCGGTCCAGTCAGTTATAACACCTATTATATGTCATTTTATTAATAAATCAACGGAAAAGGGGATTTTCCCGGAAGCTGTGAAGGTTAATATGAAAATACCATTACACAAAGGTGGTAAAAGAGATGACCCTTCAAATAAAAGACCTATTTCTATTCTCCCGTCTTTTTCTAAAATATATGAAAAAGTAATTGGATCTAGGCTAAACGATTATGCTGAAAAAAATAAAATTCTTGTAAAGACTCCATTTGGTTTCAAGAAAAGACTATCAACTGAAATGGCTACAATCAAACTTGTGGATTGAGTAAATGAGGCGTGCAAATTGGGTTTAATTCCAGCTGCCTTCTTTCTAGATTTAAAGAAAGCCTTCGACAGAATTCACCATAAAAATTATTACTTGAGCTGGATAAAATCGGTGTGGCTGGAAACAGCATCTTATGGTTTAAGTCTTACTTGAATGGACGGAAGCAGATCGTGGTGAATGGGTCTTAAGCTTCTGTAGCTAATGAAATAACATGTGGAGTACCCCAGGGGTCTATACTAGGTCCTTTTTTATTTTTATTTTTATCGATCGAATTAAATATTATTTGTCAGAGGCTGGTATAACCCATTTTGCAGATGATACTCTGTTTCTACTTTTGATAATCTACTTTTTGATAAAACGAGAAAGGCACTGGTCGAGTTTATTGAGTGGGCAGATTTTAATCTTTGACATTAAATTATACCAAAACTAGTTACATTTTATTTTCTCGGACATCCAGTATTGAAACTAATTCAGAACTAATTGTAAATGGTAATCAAATAAAAAAGATTTAAGGTACCGAAGTATTTGGTTTTCATGATTGACAAAAACCCATCATCGAGAACACTCTCTGATATCAGGTTCACCATTGTCGGGATCTTTGGGTGTGCTTTCTCGAGTTAAAAAGTTGGTTAGAAAGAAAATTATTAGATTACTTTATTTTGCTATTTTTTACCCATATATTTCCTATGGTTGCTCTATATGGGCAAATAATTTTGTGTCATGTTATAAAAAAAATAAGAAAATTCAAAATAAAGCTGTTAAACTTTTGTCAATTCACTACTCAAAATATTAACGAAATGTTACATTAAGAATCAACTTCTTGATATTTCAAAAGCTAGAGATAATCAAGTTAGTATTTTCATGTGTAAATATCTTAATAATTTGCTTCCCTCTTCCAGTGGCGGATCCAGGGGGAGCGCGCGTAGTCCAAAGTAGTGTAATTTACTTAATTAACTCTAGTTTGCGTTAATTAAACTTGTCCTAACGCAAGTTTATCGGATTAACCTATTTTGCGCACCCCCCTAAATTTTTTTTTAGGATCAACCTATTTTACAGCCCCCCCCCCTTAAAAAAAATCCTGAATCCGCCCCTGCCCTCTTCTTTCGAAAATATTTTTTTCCATTAAAAGTTATTTCCATAGTCATGATACATGAGGAGCATCAAATCTAGTACATCAATTTAGAAAAACGACAAGAGCTTCTTTTGTAAAAAGGAATTTTGCTCCCTGCATATGGGATATAATATTGGTTGCAATTCGAAATGCAAATCATCTGGTAACCTTCAAGGCCATAGCCAAGAGATTTTTCCTTGCAAAAGAATAGTATTTATGAATGTGTTTTGTGTAAGTAGAAAGGTTTATGTATTTGTGTCGATTTAGTAACATTTGCAAGTGGAATAATATAAAAGAGTATTTTTTTAGAATAAATAGAATAGAATATTCCCATCTACTCCCAACAAGCCCTTAGAGGTTTTCTTAGCAGGTGCAGCAAAAATGTTCTGTATTTTTTTGTGAAACAAAATTATCTTATCTTAAAAAAAATTAAAATATTCTTATACTATATTATAATTTAGTAGATAAAAGACAACAAAAAACATTACATGGCTACTTGAATACCGTAACAACTAGTGGGTGGCAGTTATTATCAACGAAGATGAAGAGTAAAATTGTAACAAAATCATGGTGTTTTACAAATATATTACCCAGCATATTTATTGGGTGCTTGCCCTGCAGCCCATAAATGGAGGGAGTTGTCTCTTGAATACAAAAAAAAGAAAATGGACACCATTGAAGTAGCCAAAAGGCACAATCCATTTCAGCATAAAAAGCAAATAAATTTGCAGCGTAAATAAGAATAAAATACAACCCTATAAAGGAGTCAAAATCAATTACTTGCTGCTTTCTTAGCAATACCACTGATGAAAACGAACTTTAACTTCCTCATACCCAATTAAGTTCCTTTTTTTAGTTTTTAAGTCTGGAATTCAGAAACAGCATAATACTGACAGTCCAGCGTTTCAAAAGAAATATTTCAATATTTCTTTTAGTGGTAGTGTGATTGCCTCAAGTCTTTTAATTGTTACTGATGTCAGAAAACATAAATGTTCTTGAAATTGAAAATTGTATTAAAATCAAGAAATTGAGGTGGAATCAGGATTAAAATAGAAATCGGGAAAAATTCTGGCATTCCTTCACTACTAGCCAGAAGATTAAATTTCAGATTAATGACCAATAGCATACAAGAAAGGGACACATTGGTGAGACCTTCATGTTCCATGGTCCAGTTTTCAATCCAAGGTGCATCAAAGGACCCAGGAGTCTCCTTCATATAAGGAAGGGGGGGGGGGACTCACTCCCTGAGATTTATCCAAAGGAGTATCCAGGATAAATTGAAAAACAGTTGCCTAAAAAGGCACTGTTCTTTTTCCCCCCATCCTGCAGTGGTGTGATATGTGCATCTCAATTGAAAAAGGTATATATCAACAAACTTAAGTCAGTATAGTGACCATTTGACAAAACAATCAGAACTTTTGGTACTCAAAATTTCAACGAAGTCCCTTCAGAAGATCTATCCTTTCTCATTTTCACATCCATTTTAGGTCAGTCAATTTTATTTGCTAGAATTGTGGAAAGGCTTGGGTATTTCGGCAAGATGTTTTTTCTCATTACAAAAACTAGCATCAAACAGTTCATGGTAACAAACTGTAAGTAAGGAGCAACTTGGCCCAATTGTAGCCGAAACTCTAAAAAACGAAATTTTGATAACAATAGATACATCAAAATATTTGGATTTTATGTTGATTAATTTAAAAAACTTTTTCCACAAAATAAGTTTTTCAAAGAAAAGTAAAGAACTCCATTAAACAAAAAATGAGCAAAAATAAAATTAAATAATCTACCAAGCGTGAAACTACCACAAATCAGCATCAATAAATAAATGAAACCCAAAACGAACAGAAATTACAATAAATAACCGATTCAAACTCAAAACGATCAGAAATTAATGTAAGTTGGGCTCAAAACCCCTATGCCTTTCCGTGGCCTGAAATTAATTTCCACTTTACTGAAAAAATATAAATGTTTTTACTTTTATAACTTTAATAAATCAAATAATATAAACATTTTGATTGCTAAATATCAGTATATGTATATTAAACAGACAATGCACATTCATTTGTATTTTTTTCAGTAAAGTGCAAATTTTGTACTGGCCTTGGGAAGGCATAGGGGTTTTGAGTTTGACTCGGTTATTTATGTCAACAACTTTGATTGAATGTTTTTGGGGAAATGGTGGATGTAAGAGGGGGGTTAATTACTCTCCAATCAAATGAGCCCTTTTTGAAATTTCTGCAACAACTTTCCACATAAACTTTATATGCCCCCAGGGCTTAACTTACAACCCTTGCACTGAGGGGGTTATCATCCTAAAAGACATAATTTCAAGAACTTTCAACTAAGAAGAACAAAATGCTTATCTACAAATTTTGATTGGATGTGTTTCGGGAAATGGTGGGCGTGAGAGGGGCGTTAGTCGCTCTCCAATCACTTTCAACTATTAAAAAGGCACCAGCCCTTTCAATTTCCAATTGAATGAGCCCTTTTGAAGTTTTTATGACAATGCTTTCAATAAAAACCTTATATGCCCCCCGGGCAATAACTTACCACTCTTGTCCTGAGGGCTTGGGGGGGAGGGGTTGTCATTCTTAAAGACCTAATTTCCAAAACTTTCAACTACCTTGAATAAAATGGCATCTAAAAATTTTGATTGGATGTGTTTGGGGAAAAGGTGGGCGTGAGAGGGGGCTTAGTTGCCCTCAAATCGCTTTTGATTGGATGTTTGGGGAAATGGTGGGCGTGGGGGGGTTGTTAGTTGCCTTCCAATCACTTTCAACTATTAAAAAGGGTACTAGCCATTTCAATTTCAAATCGAATGAGCTCTTTTTGAAGTTTCTATGACAACACGTTCTATAAGAACCTTATATGCCACCAGGGCATAACTTACAACCCTTGCCCTGAAGGCTGTGGGGGACTGTCCTCCTCAAAAACATATTTTCTATTTGGAAATCAACAACACTGAACAAAATGACTCTGAAAATTTTGATTAGATGTGTTTGGGGAAAAGGTGGGTGAGAGAGGGGGGTTAGTTACCCTCAAATCACTTTTGACTATTAAAAAGGGCACTAGACCTTTGAATTTCCAATAAAATGAGCCTTTTTTCAAGTTTCTATAACAAAGATTTCAATAAAAACTTATATGCCCCCAGGGCATAACTTATAACCCTTGCCCTGAAGACTTTGGGGGGAGTGTCCTGCTCAAAGGTATAATTTCCTGAATTTTAAACTGCGTCGAACAAAATGGCTATCTCAAAATTTTGATTGGGTGCGTTTGGGGAAATAGTGGGCGTGGAAGGGGTGTTAGTTGCCTTCCAATTACTTTTCATTATTAAAAAGGGCACTAGCCATTTCAATTTCTAATCAAATGAGCCCTTTTTGAAGTTTTTACAACACTGCGTTATATAAAAACCTTATATGCCTATAACTTACAACCCTTGCCCTGAGGGCTATGAGGGGATTGTCATCCTAAAAGAACTAAATTCCAGAACTTAAAACTATGCTGATAAAAATGGCTATCTCAAAATTTTGATTCAATGTGTTTGGCGAAATGGTGGGCGTGACAGAAGGGTTAGTTGCCCTCCAATTATTGTCGACCATTAAGAAGGGCACTAGCCCTCTGAATGTCCAATCGAATTAGCCCTTTTTGAGGTTTCTATGTCAACGCCTTCTATAAAAACCTTATATGCCCCCAGGGCATGACTCAAAACCCTTGCCCTGAAGGCTGTGTGGGAGTGTCCCCCTCAAAAACATAATTTCTATTTGGAAATCAACTACCCTGAACAAAATGGCTATTTCAAAATTTTGATTGGATGTATTTCGGGAACTGGTGGGCGTGGAAGGGATGTTAGTCGCCTTCCAATCACTTTCGAATATTAAAAAGGGCACAAGCCACTCCAATTTCCATTTGAATGAGCTTCTACGACAACTTCTTTGATACAAAGTGCCCTGCTCTAAAGAAAAAAATAATAAATAATACATTGTGCCAACCATGGGCGTAGGGAGGGGGGCAGCTTCCCCCCCCCTAGACCTTCAAATTTACATTAGATATGGCTGAAAAAGCAGATGATTTGGAAAAAGCAGTTGATAAAACTCCATCACACTATTGACTGCCCCCCTAGACAATATGCTGCCTACGCCCATGGTGCCAACATTGTTCTTATATGCCCTCAGGGCATAACTTAAAACCCTTGCCCCGAGGGTTGTGGGGGAGTTAACATATTTAGAAAATATTTTCTATCTGGAAATCAACTATGCTGAACAAAATGGCTATATCAAAATTTTGATTGGATGTGTTTTGGGGATTGATGGGTGTGGGGGAGGGGGCTAGTTGCCCTCCAATCACTTTCGACTATTAAACAGGGCACTAGCCACTCCAATTTCCAATCGAATGAGTCCTTTTTAAAGTTTCTATGACAACTCCTTTGATACAAAGTGCCAGGGTATGGAAAAAAAAAAAAAAAAATAATAATACATTGTGCCAACATTGTTCTTTACTCAGGCAGCGCTATTGCGCTGCCTATGATTCTAAATATATGAATTTTTTTAAGTTTAGTGTTACTCATCAAAGCTACAAGCCTGAGAAAATGTGTCTGATCTATGAAACAGGGTGGAAATACCCCCAAAAATTTCAGTGATCTTAATGAAAACCACATCATCATATTCAGCATATTAGAGAACCCTGCTGTATATATTTCAAACTTCTTTACACAGAAATTAAAACTTCTAGTGCCATTTTAAGTGACCAAAAAGATTGGAGAGTACCTAACCCACCTCCCACACTCATTTTTCCTCAAAGACATCTGATTGAAATTTTAAGAAAGCGATTTCATTCAGCATAGTTGAAAGATCCAATAACTATGCTTTTGGTGATGATATAACCTTCAATAGTCCCTGGGAAAAGGGCTGTAAGTAATGCAATTTGCCAATGTTGATCAGATATAGTATTTGTTGCTGGGAAGTAACTGGTTCAAATCTGGTGGTCCTCTAATTTGTTTCAGAAAAAATGAAGATATAATACATTGAATGCTAAAGTTTGACTTTTTGTCACAATTCTTTAAGAAGAAGTTCTGAAACATAAGAGCTATTTAATTGCAAAAAGAAGCTTTTTAAAGTGGTAAAAAACCTTAGCGTAATGAGTGAGGTATTGAAATGATGAAATATATGAAATGAATTCTGTTTGTTTTAAGCTTTAATGTTGCTCCTTACTTTCAATTGAAATAACTTGTTTTTTATTATGTAATCTTAAGAAAAGTTCACTTAACATTATAGCAATAATTACACCTAAAGGGTGCAAATACACACTGTGTTACAATTTTTCTTTTTCAGAATGCATGGGGCACATGCATAGATGAATGGAGTCTTCAAGTCAATATCTATCCCCTCCAAATAAAATCTTTAGACTTTTACAGTAATTTTGGCACTTTCAAACGATTTTCTTTCTTTTTTTTACATTTTATTAGAATTTTATATGTGAATCATCTATAGCCCCCCATGGCTATAGATGGGTTTGCTTCATGAGCACAACAACAAAAGAGCCATCAGTTGCAGTTTACCATTAACTTATGTATGCATAAATAAAAAGAGCCTTAGGGAAGACAAAGCTCAAATTCAATAAAGTTATACAGTTTCTGAAAAGAAAGAAACAGGTGGACTTTGGAGCACAGCCAATGAAGCCAGTAGAACATCTCAGGTCATTTCAGTTAGCAATACAATCTGGAATAATCCTGCTGAGAAACAGAATATACATTTCCAATGCTCTACCTTCAGCATCAAAACTCAAGAGCTATACCAATGACTAGATTTGTTGTCTATACTACAAAACAGACCACACTTATCACACCATCTAGAAATATTAAAAGTCACCCATCCAAATGATAGAGCCCATGGGTGTCGTTTGGGGGGGGCACGGGGGGGGGGGAAGTTGGCCTCCAATAATGTGGAGAAAAAAATATTATATATCCTATGTCCTTTGACTATCCGGAGATGGACCCCTCTTGCCCCTCCAATAAAATACTGGAGATTCGCCCCTGATAGAGCCCATCTTCATGCTTCTAGCAGCCCAGAGAGGAAGAATATTCCAGCAGAAGCCCCATCAACCAGAACACAGTACAGATAGGGGTGTTACATTGAAACTTTCAAGGCATGTTGAGTGGGACATTTAACCAAATATGGATGTTAAAAAGGAGTAGCTACAATAGGCTATATCTGAAATCACTGAAGGTAATAGGGTGAAAATTTCAGGGGTGTACATTGAACAAAATCAAAATGCACTATATGCATGTAGGTCCTCATAAGGGCCCATCAAAAGTATCTCAGGAATGCCTGAGGATGTTAAATTGAACTTTTCACAGCTACTATAACTACTATAGCAACTTCTGCTGCTACTACAACTACATTCACTAATACTACTAGTAGGTCTTCTCCTGCTTCAACTGTTTGGATTTGTGACTACTTTTTGTCTCTAACTACTATTTTTTAAACTATTTTTTACTCTAACTACTTGTGTCTACAATTCTAACTACTTCTGATTGCAACAGTGATTGCAAATACTTGACTGTGACTACTTGCAACTACAACTGCTGCTGCAATTCTATTGCTGCTCTACTACCAATACTACTTCTGTTGGGCTAAATCAAAAGAGTTTAAATGCATCCAGGTTGTCAAAAGGCACATTTAAAATAGCAAGGAATCAAATAGGGTATTAAGTTGAAACTTTCAGGGAAATAAGAGGGATGTAAAAGTAAATTAAAGTAAAATATGTGTTTCCAGAATCTCAAAAGGGTGTCTGTGCAATATCCCAGGAAAAACTGAGGGTTTTAGTTTAGAACTCAAGGGATGTTACACTGAATCAAAAGTCATTCAGGCATCCAATTTTGTCCAAACAGCCTAAGTTAAAATTGTCAGGGCATGTTGACTGACAAATTGAAACTGAATCATAAAATGCACTATGAAAATCCAAGGTTAAAAGGGGGCATCTGCTGTACCTCAGGAAAGGTCATGGGAGTTAAGTTGAAACTTTCAGGGGACAAGGGGAAAGTGCCTCTTTCCCTCAAAGAGGGAATAGACACTGGAGAGCTATAGAAAGTATGCATGTTTGTGCAAATCAAATCAGGGGAAACATTTCCCTAGATTGTTGATGTGTTTAATATGTTTTAAACTAAGAGAATTACAAAGGTATTTTAATTTTAGATCAATATCATCACCTAATAGACAAATATTAGCATACTAGAATTTGAGGAGAACAAAATTAGCACTACTATGCAATTTCATTTTCCCCAAATTATCATTTTTGGAGAAAAATCTTAAAATTTTTGGGGTTTCCCTGAGAAATTTTGATGTAGTCTAGTGTAAGTACTACTATTGTCCAACACAAACCAAACAGTCAATTTTGAGTTGATAGCCTATATAAGTGCTTATAATATTATTAAAGTTGTTTCAGAATTTATGGTAAACTTTCTATAGTTGAATACATCTAAATGAAGCTTGCCAATAAAATAAATGCTGTATGCAACCATTAGATTCCTTATTTTATATTCTTTTGAAATATTGGAGGGTTTTCAAACAATGCAACCTCTCTCTTCTCTTCATGTTCCTATATATAGCCCTGATAACATATTTCTCTGTTGTTTTGAACTTGTAATACACACCATAATAATTGGTCTTAATGATGACAGTTCAGCTAGGATTTCTTCACCCTTTCTTCTAACTTCTTTACTACTACTACAACTAAAAAATCACCAAGCCACAACATCCTCCTGTCCCAACTGCAGACAACCTGCTTCCCATTTAGCCAAAAAGGACAATCTTTGGTGATCTGTCATCCTTCATCCACAGAATGTGCCCTAGCCATCTCAACCTTTCTCTCATCATAGGCCAAGGAAGTGGGATTGAACCACACTTTTCATACAGTCTACTGATTGAAATATGGTCATTCACCCAGACCAATCTATAGGCCACTTCTCTAGAGTACCCAGAACATATAGCAAATCTTCATCTGCTTTTTGTGCAACTTACACTCCAGAACCATATTTGACCACAGCCATCACTGTAGATTCTAGTATTCTAATCTTGGTTTGTAGACTTATCTTCCTATTCTTCCAAACTTCTTTCAACTGTGAAAAAACACCCTGAACCTTGGTTATTCTAACTTCTTTGAATACATAAAGTCACATAAACACATAAAGTGTCAAAGCTTGAATGTTCTTTACTTAATGTTTGCTTCACAAGAACTCAAGTTCTTGCATTCTCAAAAGGGTGAAATCTAGTTCTGTCTGACTGATTACAATCAAGCATTGAATAAAAACATTAAGCTATTTGAAATAATTTAAAATGTGAGTAGCCGAGCAATAGAGGGAACAATATAATCTGATTAGCAGAAACATGCTGTACATTATCAACTAATAGTATCATTGTCTTAGAATTTTCTTTTCATTGTCTCATTGTCTATCAATGACACAATGACTATCAATTGTATCATTGTCTTAGTATTTTGCTTTTCAGATCTATAGCTTATCTATGACTATAAGAGGAAGGGATATAGTGCATTGACAGAAGTGACAATGACATTTGGAAAGAGCATAAAATATCAATTATTGGAACTAATTTTTTCATTTGCAAGTTTGGTATTTGCCTAGTTTAGTGGCTCTTGAGAAGAAAAAATGTTAAGGAATGGCCCTGCAATACTTTACCCTCCCCCCTAATGTGTAAATATAAAGACCAAGTTCTATAGCCTATTTCCAATCCATTTCATCACTTGTCACTCTTGTTTTTCTGGTTCTTTTTTCAGCACTGTTGATTCAATTCATGGGTAAACAGGTTGAAACAAGAAGGAAATATTAAGAGAATATATTAGAAATAACTCATTTTGGCTAGGCTATATAGCCTTGGCCATTTGCACAATAGGGAGGCAGTTGGGATAAAGTGTAGCAGGGCTGCAGAAAAATGTGTTAAATACAATTATTCTGTATATTATAAAGGAAGAATTGTTTACTTAACATGTTTCATTCTCAAGAGCCACTAAGCTAGGCTTATACTGCAAGTTTGCTTTAAATATGGCCAACCATACCTTGTCTTCTAGGCCTACTGGTTAATAATAAGGAATAAGGAGTCATGATGTAGATAGCCTAATTTTAACAGACTTAAAATAAAACTTATTATGAAAGTAACTAGCTTAATATAGCCTATTTGTAAAAAGCATAAAAGGATGCACCAAGTGTTGTGTTCACACTTTCTCATGCTAAGTAATGGGAAAAATTCTAAGTTTACCAGACAGGAGTTAACAAATTAATTCATAAACAAAACACCATGGAATATCATACATTCTTATACCAGCCTTCAATAATCAGTTGCACAAATTTACAGTAAAATGTGTAATTTCCTTTTGAAGGGGGGACACCCACCAGGGTTGCCGCCCAGACCTGGAAGAATTTACTAGGCTCAATCGGAAAGGAAAAATTTACTAGATCGCATCTGTTTTGATCTGTTTTGGCATGAATTTCAATAACCATCATGGCTATGAACGGTTTCATCTCTTCCGTGAGTATTTGGCCCCCCCCCCCCCCCAAAAAAGAAGATATCTTAAAGCTGAATAAATTCTGGGACCTCTGAGTATTTCAGCAAGACGGGCAACCAATATTTGACTTCACTAGAAAAGAAAATTCTGGAAAAAAATATTTTCAATGACCGTAGTGAGCAAAGCAAGGCTCATTGCCAATGGTTCAAAAATTATCGTATTATGAATGAGCCTCTGTGTAAGGACCGATGGACTTAGCTTGAGATTAATTTTAAAGACTTTTTCCACGAAAGAAGTTTTTCAAAAAAAAAGTAGCAAGCTACAATAAACCAAAATGATCAGAAATAAAGTCAAATAGTCGTCCAAACCTAAACAAAGCCGGCTTTAAGTCTTTGGCACCCCTAAGCCCAAGAGTTCTTGGCACCCATAGACCAAAGCGATTTACGGGGAAATACCCGAAAATTAGGGGATATTTGAAGGCGAATAGAATTCAACTGATAAGTGATGAACCGAAAGTAACTTAAGAGATGCAAGCGACGCAAAAGTAATGCAACTAAAATGAGTAGGGCTGACAGCCTCCATGCATTCTAGACACCACACAAAATTTGCACTTTACTGAAAACTAAATACTTTACTGAAAACCAAATGTATTTTAAATATTTTTTCGAACCCCCAATCTGTACCTTACAATCCCGGAAATTAAGAGGGATTAAATATCAATTTCTACCAACCACTCGCCCGATCCTTCCTTATAACTAATTCTGTATTTTCCCGAAGGCTCAATGAGGGTTGTAAATGTTTGTCTGACTTTGAAAAACGCAATACGAATATATAAAAACCACATTTTTGATACGATTTTAAGCGTTTTAACCGCCCCCCACCCAAAAAAAAGGAATAGCCTCCAAACAAAAGTCCTGAATACGGTCCTTGGGATTATATATCAAATTCTACTTCCAACCTCCCCTTGCCTCTCTTTCAGAATTAATTAAAACCCAATTTTTCAGACAGTTCTAGAAATTAAATTGCTTCTAATATTCTTATTTCACTTAGACATGGTGGCATTTACAATGCAAGTGTTTCATTGCAATCAGTAGAGGGAGAATAGCAATTGTTGCTTTCATTTTAGGTTAGGATAGTGAGAAACCCCTATTTGTACGTTCAAACCATTTAGACGTTGGACGGGGAAATGATGTATGACAATGTTTTTTTGAAAAATAATTTGTAGACTTTATTCTTTGAAATAAAAAAAGAAGTGTATGCTTATCTCTGTTTTGCTAATATGAATTAACGAGTCGTACTTAATAATAGCCTGATTGATGTTGAAAGATATTGGTAAAAAGATAATGTGAAGTGAAATTAATAATGATACTATGTGATAATTACTATTACCAAATAGAAAATTGCCTCAATTAGGGAGAGGGAGGGAGGAGGGATTTTAAGGTAGAGAAAGATCACGGTTGCGTGTTTACGGTTGCGTTTCTTGCAAAGATTGACACGACTGTGAGCACCCCCCCTCTAAAACGTATGCTTCCAATTCAGTTAACCTTTTGTGTCTAAGCTACTTGCCTGGCATGGGCGCCCCCCCCCCCCTGACCGTTGAAAGTTGTTCCTTTAGAAAATCCCCCAATCTCATGGAAAAATCCACCAGGTAATTCCAATCCCGATGAAAATTTCCCTCGGAACATATCCATATGTTAAATTTAGTCAGCTAAGACAAAGTGACAAGAATTTTCTGTAGGAATTCTGGTAATTTCCTCAGTGTAAAATTGTCCCTGGAAAGCTCACTCCTGTAAAATTATCACCATGAAAAATATCCCAGGCAGAAAATTTACTCGCCCCCCCACCCACAAAAATGTCTATATACTTCCGAATAATAAATACTATATGTAAACAACGAGTACATTTTGTAACTTACAGCCCTTTCCCCAGAAACTGTGGGGGTTCATTTTATCCGCAAAGGAATAGTTATTGGACCTTTTATCTATGCTGAACAAAATCACTATAAAATTTTATGGGACGACTTCGAGAGGAAGGGCGTTGGAGGGGGATAGCTACCGTCCAATCTGTTTGGTTCCTTAAAAAGGACACCATAAATTGATCCACCATAACACGATTCACCCTCCCCATTAAAAGTCCCTGATGAACAACTAATATGTTAAACGTTTATTTTGCTTTAATAATAAACCAACTATAGATGAGGTAATCAGAAATTCTGCCATAAGGCTATTAGCTAAAAGGCTCCAATGTTTTTTTTCCAGAAGCGCTTCATATGGAAGAGAAATCTAGGCGATTACCTTCCCCCCCCCTTTATACTTTATTCTTTGAAATAAAAAAAGAAGTGTATGCTTATCTCTGTTTTGTCAATATGAATTAACGAGTCGTACTTAATAATAGCCTGACTGATGTTGAAAGAAGCATTATTATACGAGTAAAACAAAAAAAAACTAATAATGATACTATGTGATGATTATTATTACCAACTAAAAAATTGCCTCAATTAGGGAGGGGGAGGGATTTTAAGGTAGAAAAAGATCACGACTGCGAGTTTACGGTTGTGGTTCCTACGAAGACTGACACAAAAGTGAGCACCCCCCCTAAAATGTATGCTTCCAATTCAGTTAACCTTTTGTGTCGAAGCTACTCGCCTGGCATGGGCGCCCCCTGACATTATGAAAAAAACAGACCCATTACAATGGGTCCACAACAAAATACTATAAGCAAAGGAAAGACATGTGTTGATCCACATTTAAAGAGTTTTTGGAAGAGAAAGGGAAGTAAAGGAAAGGTCGTGTAGCTCATGCAAGTTCTTTAGATTTTTTTCTCCAGTTTTTTAGTTCTTTAGATTAACGAGATTCAAAGACCAATGACGGGGGGAGGGGTAACAAGTCTATATTTATTCCTAAAAAAGCAAATTTTAAAGCATTACAGTTTAACCTAGACAAACCTAATTACCTTGACCTTGTTTGCTTACGATTAGGCCTATAGTTTATAATGTTGTATAAGTTTTAAGGAATTATTAAGCACTGCATACTTACTGTTTTTTGTTGAAATAAATAAAAAAAAGTAATATGAAGGATAACAAAATAGAATGGAAAATAAAATAAATCACATTTATAGTATCATGTATATATAGTGATAAAATAAATTATTATAAAAATTATAAAATTAATATAATTAATATAATAAGCCAATTATAATATAAATGGTTAAATAAAAGAGTAATAAAATAATTAAAGATGAATAAAAAAAGTGAAAACTACTCATAAAACCGAAAAAATTACCTCAGGCGAAAGTTTGAACCACCATTACTGTCATCTACATTTTTTCTGTGAGGGAAAAATTAGGTATATAGATATCTTAAATATTTAGCAAGGTATAAAAAGATCACGGCTGCATGTTTACGGTTGCGTTTCTTACGAAGATTAACACGAATGTGAGCACCCCCCCTAAAACTGTATGCGTCTAATTCAGTAGCCTTATGTGACAAAGCTACACGCCTGGCATGGGCGCCCATAAGGGGGGCAGGAGAGGGCACCAGTCCCCTCGTGACTGAATGATACTGCCTTTTTTTAGAATTCTATTATATAGCATTAAAAGTGCTAATTAAGAAATAGATGAAATAATCCCTAACATTGAAATTGTTTAAAAATTTAAAGATGTTGACAGAAGTACAAATATATTTTTAAAAAACTACATTATTTTGGCCAGAGTCCCTCTTGCACGACAGTTTAAAAATATACAAATTCGCATACAAATTCAATACGAATTCGCAAACACACATGGATGTATCTTATATTTTCTGAAAGCACGTGTACTAAAGTTAACTAATAAAAAAAAAAAAAAATCAATTTCTAGGATTCAAATTTCTAGAAAAAACATATTTTCTGAAAGGTCTGTCAGAAAGGTCTGGAAATTATGTCTTTGAGGATAACAAATCCCCCCAGTCTTAAGGGAAATGGTTGTGAGTTGTGCCTTGGGGACATAAAGGATTTTTATGGAAAGTTTTGGCACGGGTTAAGGTAGAAAAACACCAAAGTCGCTCGTTTCGACTGTTTTGAAGGTGTCGAAACAGATATAGGCTTGGGACATAATGAAAAAATTAAGCTTTTAAGTTCAAAAATACATTCAAAGTTTTTACCCAGATAACTGACGAATTTTGTGATACGGTATTTGAAGTTTTGTATGCAGTAATGCTCGATGAAAATAAACTACTAATTTTGATAATTATTTATGTTAAGAATACAGAGCTAATAGATAATTCAACTACTCGTATTATGCAAGGGTTCAGAAACGCCACAGCCATTTCATTTCTACCAGATTTCGACTTCTCTTGATGAATAACGAAGAATACCAGTTTCCAGTCAGCGACTTGTGAATTTTGGAACTCATGAATAGGCTCGAATCTGTTGTAAATTTAAGCTGTGATTTGAGAAAGATTGATGAAAACATTAATGTTGGTGGTCAACATTGATCGCACCGCCAACATCTTACCGGCGGCAGGGCGGCGGTGCGCTGTTTTGGCCCCGCCGCCACGGGTCTTCCCTCATCGGCGCGGCGCCGGGGTCTAGTTAACACACTTCTAAATATTAGCATTATTACAATATTTCAAACTGTATTTCTGTATATCTAATTTGGTCGAGGACAGGTCTCGACGGAAATGTCTGCACATTCATCCTTCCATTTTTCCCTGGCTGGAATTATCCTCGTTTTTTCTTCTTCGAAAGTTTTTCCATTTGTCAAGAATAGCTGGATTTGTCTTAGAAATTATTTATAATTTTAATACTAACGTTAATAGACTAGAGCCATCCCAGCCGAGTGGATGGCACACAGAAATTGCGCTTCGCCGCAAATTATGCAAAATAACGTCAATAGGCGATACAGAGACAGTAATTCACTTGACACAATCAATTAACTTTTCTAACAATATTTTAGAAACCAAGTTTAGTTGTTTAATTGTTTGCTAGATGCATAAGTGCAAGCAGCCGAAATTTTGGATAGAGGGAAGAGTGTCTATTCTATTTGCTTTTAGAAGAATGACTGGACGTATATACACATTATCCAATTTTCGCTCAGAAAAGTTGACGTTTATAGACAAAATTAATCCCGTAAAAAATATTGAAGGTGAATTTACTTTACATCGCTTTTATTGCCTTTTGATTACAAACTATAGTACAAGAATATCTCTTAATGCTACGATTGACTATTTCTATTGGAATACGGAGCTGAAAATGAAGCGTTCTTCCACTAAATAGGCAAAATTGGACGCAATTTCATATTCAAATAGAGCATGATGAAACAGGGGTTTCAAGATTTAGGCAAAAAAAAAAAAAAATATAAATAAATAAAAAAAAATCCAACAAAAAGGCTAAAAAGAGTTGTATGATTTTTCTGAGGAAAGTCGAGCAATAGCCTAACATAAGAAAAATGAAAAATTAACCTGTGTCAAAACTATGTAAACCATGAGAAGGGATTTCACCCTCTTCCTCGGACGAGGGGTAGCAATTTTATTTTTCAGGCTGTAGCTCAAACTCATCATTTAGAAATTGGGCACGTTCCTATATACTAGCAGTGAATAATTATAGTTCTCTTGAAGGCTTTCAATGCTTCATTTAAGAAGGATGGGGGATTAGGGGTTAGACAATGCTAGTAAAATTTAGACGACTTTATCCTTTCCCCTTTGAGCTAAAGCCAAATGGTAAAAAAAAACACTACAGAACTTTTTGATCTACAAGTCGACAACATAAGCAAGTTAATTGGAGGGTATTGATGGCCCAAGTATAATTAGCCCTCCATGGGCAAAAGAGGGAGGAACAGATAACATTAAGCTGATTTCAATTTATTCAAGAATGTTTAATCAACAAAATGTATTTTATTGACAACTAATCTTCTTTTTTCTTTGAAGATTAAGACTAGATTAGTTGTTTTTTTTATTCCACTTTCTTTATCTACATAATCCAAATTTTACGTTTGTCTGTTTTCACATAGCTCAAAGAGGATTTAATTCCATGACCATTGCCATCCGTAACCAATTTAATCACACAAACTGTTCAAAGTTTTATCAAAATACAACATATACTAGTATTGGCTATTGTTTTACGGATTAGTGTAGTCTAAAAGACACAGGGGTCGACTTTTTATTACCCACAAAGGTCTAATTTTAGAATGAAAGTTCAGAATCACGACTATTTTCATCAGGACTTAGTGATGCCCTTGGAGGGACGAGCAAGTGATGCCTTTAAATTGCCCCTCGAGGGCAATTTAAAAAAAAACTAGTAGGGTGGAAAACAGGGCGAAAAAGCAACGAATCATATAGCCAAGACCAGTTTTTCAGGGCTAACGAAGGAACATTAACATTAGGCTAAGATATCCATAACTTTTTTTTGTTGCTATAACAGGCCTTATCCTATATTTTTTAGGGGGCAATTTAAAAAACAAAAACTGGTAGGGTAAAAATCAGGATGAAAAACCAATGAATCAAAAAGATAAAACTAAAAACTGTATAATTGTTTTTCAGGATTGAGGCCTGAGATATTCAAAACTTCTTTTGCTGTCATTGCAGGTCTTATTTTATATTTTTTTGGGAAATTTAAAATTTATGGATTTCCCTTTTCGTTTTCTGCAAATTTGAAAATTTTATTAACTGCAGCGAATCTGGTATAAACTGAAGCAGGAATATTGCCTTCGAATTGACCACCTGGAAGAAAGCATTTGCAGGTATAAATACAAAGATTAACCATTCCTGAATCGTTATAATGATTACCCTTAAAGAGTTCCCTCTGGGTCTTTCTCCAAAACACTCATGAATAAATATAAGTGGTGCCAAAGTAGGAGTTAGGTAGCTTGTCTATTGTCTTGCGAAAGTCTGGAAAATAATTGTTGGTTTAGATTACTGTTAGAACAAACCTATTCTTTTCTCTTAATGTTTCAATTACTTTTTTTTTCTTGCGTCTTTAATAAAATTTTCCATCTTGAAGTTTAATTTTTTATTTTTTAAAGAAAATTTTAATATCTTCAAAAGCAACTTCGGTAAGAAAAAACAATAAAACAAACCCTAATTGCTTGACTTGAGCTGCACCTGTTTACACTGAATTATATGCCATAGGACTTACAGTTCGACAGGTTAGTCTAAGCTTAGACAGATGACGGTATATTTTGCTAATAAAAATAAACTAAGCGACATCTCTACGCGAATTACTGCAAAAATTAATTCCTAAAAAAATTTCCCGAAAAAGAATCCATTGAAGACCAATCTAAAGTAGAAAATTAATAGTAAATTATACCATCCGGAAAGACGATTTTTATGAGCCAAAAATCCGGAATAAAAATGACCTGAATAATCACTAACAGTTTTGTATCAAGCGGCGTAAGATTCGACTGCCGACACAAAATTTGGTTCCTCAGCTGAAAAAGATACTGATATGAGCTTAGGAAGCACAATGATAACAAACAGCAATAAAAGCCTGAATTAGTACCGGTAATTTATCAGCTAAGATATTTTCAAGATCTTTTGGAACTGTAGCTCCGGCTAGTGTGACTTGTGCTCCAGTTCTCACTGAATTCTCGTCTGTCGGATTCTCCATCTGCAAATAAAATAGAAAACAATTAGTGATAGTATCAAATTGGCCAAGATACACCTCAAACACATTCCCAATAGTTTCAAAGCGTCAAACACAAATATGCCTAAACAAATAATACCCATCTACAGCTTATTAAGGTGAATCTCGTCACATATAGTCGGTAAGTGTTCACAATTTCTGGCCAGTCACCAGTGGGAAACATATCAATGATACTGTACACAGGGTAACTGAACCGAGTATTTATCCATTATATGATCAGAATCAGTTAACTTTCATTTCTAACAATCAAGACTACGTTTTTTTTTTATGATTACTTTTTTATGAATTTCGTCTTATTTTCCCTGTGGTTCGTCAAATAATATTTGTTGCCCAGTCTATTAGAATCCCATCTGAATTTGAAATGAATAAAATTAACCATTTATTTCAGGGTTCAACTCTTGCCGACTTGTCCCGAGAAATCCTGCAGCCTCGTAAGAATACGAATTAAAATTCCGAAATTGCAATTTCACTTAAAATGGTCAAAAGATTAGAAAAATGTCTCTTCAGTGGGAGGGGAGAATAAACTAGGCTGTTTAAGGGGCAATGTTGACACGATATTCAAATTGCCCATTCTCTTCAAATATATTTCAGTAGTAAAAAGTTGAGCGTGCTACAGCGTGCTAAGACTAATATCGTGATGGAGATTTAAGGCACTATGATTAGAGTCAAAAATCTAGCCCAAGGCCCCTTCGACCCACCGCCCTTCTCCCTGTGACCTTTTAGCATGAAGTTAAGCATTTTACACATTGTTCAGACCGGAATCTTGCAAGATTTTTAATCTATCTGACTGAAGGGTGATTTGTTGATCGTGGAAACTTGGAGTAAAAATGAGTTAAGACTTGAGTTGGTTTAAAACGGCCTAAGTCTGAGCTGCAGGCTGACTCGTTGGCCTACGTCCAAATTTCACGGTAATTAGTTTAATCTTTGTTTGCCGAACATACCTGCTCTGAGTGGTCAGAACTAACCTAAGACTACCCCCAAGGGACGAAACTAACTGCTCTTTTATTCCTTGCCGTCATCAACCCAGTCCTAGCAGAATTTGGAGAGTATTTTAATACGGAGGAATTTGTTCGAATTCCTACACGAAATTCTTTTTATTTGTCTTACATTGCCATTGCTAATGCAATTTTACATGTGGAGAAGTTCCGGGGAAATTACCTTGGAATATTTTTCAAAGGGGTTGAAATCGTCGAGAGTACCTTTCCGTGGGGATTATTTTTCTCCAGAGAAATTCTCAAAGGGGAATTTTCTACTGGCGAAAAACTCCATTGGGAGGGGCAAATTTCCAGGAAACATTTTCTACGGATGGGAGATTTATGGCATGATTAAAAAAAATTAAATGAAATAATAGTCGTTTTTTTTCAAATGAAAGAAGGCTAAAGAGAATTTTGTGGCCAGAATTGTCCACAAGAAATTTACCGGATTAAATTTTCAGCAGGGATGGAATTGTCTGGGGCATTTTTTGTGGAAGGAACTTTTCAAGGAGTTATTTTCCGGGGGGGGGGAGTAGTAAGTCATATAAAGGTTTCACGGGCTTTTTGTTTAATATGACTTACCACGGGGCAGTCACCTATGCACTTTCACGGGTGATTGCGTAATAAGACTTACCAGGGTCAGTCACCTATTACAATGAACGATACTTACCTTACCAGACGGGTTTTCTAATGTGACACCCATTTTTTGGAGGTCAAACAGAGAGTGGCGGTCACACTAACTACTTGTTTAGTAGTTGGATTCAGATATAAGGAGTAATTTTCATTGTAGTTCTTATTAGTAGGTGATTTTAATTCAGAGAGAAAATAGTTTATTTGAGAGGATATTAGTGGAGAAAAAAAAAATGAGTGGTGCATTTAATTTACACTATTGGAGATTAATGATGGAACCGACAGCAGCAGCATCAACGATATACGAGTACCCAATGTAGCTGTGGAAATAACCGCTGGCTGTAGACTATGTCTTGAATGGGATAGTATGTATGCTAGATACGTGATATGATTAAGCACTTTTAAGCAGGAGGAGCAACTATGTTTTGCTGGAAAAGTGAATATTCTCCATATAAATAAACTTCGGTCAGCATTAGATGTCCTATCGAAATATATTGATGAGAACAAAATGCATCAGTGAATATTATTATTATTGTAATTATGTTCAATAAAAATGTTTCTAAATCAATTGTATTTTTTTTTTCTTTCTATAGTAGACTAGCGTATATTTTCTAGAGTACAAAAAGAAATTTTGATTAGTCTGAAGATGGTTGTGAGAGAGTTAGGACTCTAAGAAATGGATAGATTCGAGAAAGAGCGAATCATGAGGAATCTAATTCTTATGGAAAAACGTTTGATTCTAGATGATGATTTTCTAGAGTTGTCTATTCAAAGGAAGATATTTTCTCGGGGAATTCTTGTTGATATAATGAAAACTGATTCTCCACGATTAGACTATTGTATGAAGCTTCTACATAGTGGTCCAAATGCATTTACACAATTTATTGATATATTGATCCCGACACGGCAAAATGATATTGTGGATATGCTTTTAATCATTAGTTTAGAAATTTAGGACTTTTTTCGTGAGAAAGATAATGCTCATGGATGATTTACTCTCTCTCACTCTCTCTCAGACAGTTTTTGTTGTTGCTAGCTCAGTTTCATTGTGGTAGTGAGAGTGTCAACACATGACAAAATGTTTCATACATGTCCGTTATGTATGTACTCACTGGACAGCTGGTCATCATCATGTGAGAATTGCACAATGATTGAGGAGTATGATGAAATGTGTAGATTATGCAACCCATGTAAGTTGCATAGAGGATATGCTGTAAAAATTAAAGGCTGTAATTCCTGTCTTGAAGAGGTATGTGACTCTCATCCTAGAGGTCACCTATGCTCCAATTGTTATTAAGATAAATTTAAGCAGTGGGAGAGTACATATCCCGGTATGATTGGAAAGAATCCTAACCATGATTTTAGTTTATTGCTACGAGATTGGTATCGTCGTGGTTTTAGATTGTTCTGGCAGGAGGAGCCGGGTCAAAGATTCAACTGTTGGAACAACAAAAGAATATGGTTCCTACGTCATCGTTGTGAAGACATTGGGTGTTATGATTATAAGCCCACTGATTTTTATTTGGCTGTGACGGAATGTGATTCGACACTTGAGTACACTGTTTGTGAAATTGCTTCAAATACGCAAATTGAAACATGTGAATTCTATAGAATGAATGTGAATAGTATCATTGACTATACAAAGAGATATGACAAGAGTGAAGTTACACTCTACTGTAGAAAATGTGACCCTGACATTGCAATACATCAGGATCAGTACACTGTGCATTCAGATAATCTACCTGCACTAGTTGTTGTCGACAAATACCCAGTAGTGGATGAAATCTAAAGAGTAGAAAAGTCGTTTTATAATGTATATAATTTTTTTTTTATTAATAAACAATTTCACATAAATATTTAGAAAATTTTATTCTTAGGGCACTAAAATCAATATTAAATATGCTTGTAAGTATACTCTCCACTAGAAAGTCGTTAAATTGAGGTGCGTCAACGTAGATGTCGAGAAACTACTTGTAGGTGTAGCCATGACATCTGAGCATAAAAAAGAGTACTGCATGCAAGACACAAGTCTTAGTTATTAAATCCTGTACTCTTCGTTGATTTTGAATAACGGTTTTCCCACTCCTTTCAATAAAGTTGCTGATATATGGTGCGTATAATTTATATAATAGCCCAAGAGAGTAAAAAACATCAATATTCTTCGCTGTTTGAAAGATGCATAGCCAATGACCGATCTTCAAAGTCGACGGACTGCTATTAACAATGATTGGGGTATTGTTAACACTTGGAATTTTTTCAATGAAGTCCGAAGGTATGCAATAGGACTTGTACTGGGACATGTTTGGTCCATACTAAATACGTTGATTATTTGGTTTGTGTTCATGGTGCTAGGTCTAGTAGAACACTGCCGTCGGGGGTGATTTCCCATTAGGTGTTAAATTGATTCAGTGATATCAGTTTGATACTCTCAGTCAGAGTATTGAAAAATGTACACTCTAAACGTACATTCTCTGTTCGTACTATGGTCACATCCTGTGTGCCTGAAAAATCCAAAACAATAACCCCATGACTTTTTGAAAACATTGAATCGGTTATTCCATTTTCAAATAGTTGAGAATCATGATCTAGGGATTGCATAGTCAACTCATACAGAGTTCTATAGGATTTTTTGTCAAATGATAAAGTGTACAGTGGAATACCATTCACTTTGCACACAAGGATAGATAGACCGAAAAAATTAAAATCGCGGGGGGATTCAGTCCAGGATCCAACGGCACTGCCACTCTTCACAAAGGCCAAAGCCAATTTTGATGGGATTTCTCCATTGATAAATGATGAATCGCTATAGCTACGAGAGCCGGTGGCAATGTGACGTTGATTGGTGATCGTATGGGGAACAAGAAGTTTAATGTTGTTGCCATTGACTCTTAGCTTTTCCACTGCCAATGCAACAGAGCTCATAACCTGTTGTTTTCGGACGTGGAGAATTGCCGATGTGATAATAACATTTGCATCGGGTGCTGCAGGAAGTGTTTTTCTCAAAATGAAATTTGATGGGGTCATCTGTAACTTTATGTCAATCTTGATATTGGGGGGTAACCATTGGGATATATTGAATATCTCATGATTTAATTTTCCAACTATATGATACTCTTGGGTCACTGCAGTAGTCAACTCACCATCAGTATCAACACCTGATCGATATTCATAGCCTAATGATTGTCCTCTCAACTCCTTGTAAGCCTTTGGTGTCATCATCATAAATAGTTTGATAAATTATTGCTAGTGCTCACCAATGTTCCATTAATAAATACATTAATTTGTTTGAATAGGTTGTGTAGAATACAGTTTTCATCGGAGAGACCATCACCGGCATTTGGAGTGGTATTATCTGACTTTTTCCTCACCACAACATTTAAATCAATGAATGTTGACGACAAATCAATGAAATAGTCTTCATTGTAAAATATTTGAAAGTGTATATTTTCCGAGAGGGGTTGTTGGGAGTAAAACTGTTCATAGTACCTATACCTGACAATGATATCAACGTTTTCAGCATTGAATAGATTCAATGAGGAACTAATTTATGGATATGAGTCCCTGTGGGGGAGATAAGTCATCCTAAGAGAAGAAATCCTTCTTTGATCTAGCAATCTTTTTCTTTTTGTTCTTCTTCTTCTGCTTATCGGGCTTCCTTGTTTTACTCCTCAAATTCCTTGTTGATGTCCTTTGCTTCCTGCCTGGGTGGAGACGGATGAGTGAATGACGCGAACGCATCCTTTTCAATCCTTCCCCATTTTGTCGAGATTTTAGTTGCTCACCAACGACTCTTGCTGAAGATCTAATATTTTTCTTAACACTCTCCTTGAAATTCTTGCCCGACCCCCAGTCCTATAGTTTGGAGGCAGAAAAATTCGATGCAGCAGGTACAAGATATTTTCTGGCAAGGGGTAGTGCAGAACGAACTAGCCTAGCAAACCAGCTACCAAGACCATAGCCGGACATTGTAGTACGCCCTTTGTAGTAGTCCAATCCATTGCCTATTTGACGTGGACTCAAAGCACCAACATAGCAATTGATATCGGGACAGACAAATGGAATTCTCCTATTGTTCATTTTAGGTGATTGTGCTGTCGTTGACAATGGGTCGAAAATGACATGTAATCACTGCTAAGCCTTTTGTTATTGCTAGAGGATCACCCAATTCACTTCTTAGTGTTAACTGACAGAGTTCCAAATACGAAGTGTTTACAGGAACATACTGAAGATGCTTTATATTATAATGATGAACAAGTTCATGAGTTTTTTTTCGTTCAAGAACACGTAGGAGGGGGACATTTGAATTACCGACTCTCGATGTTTCCACAAAGGATGCATAGAGAAATATGCAAGAGTCCGAGGCAAAACCAGCTGGATAATCAGCAAAAATAACTTGATCCATCCCGTAAACGGTGTCAGCATTTGCCCAGTCGATCACTGTCCGTTTATAGCCGAGAGAATCTCTCAGACTATCACCTAGAACAATAATTTCGATGTCCAGAAGTGAGCTAAGGGAAACCCTATCATGCTCAAACGAATAATTAAAATGATAAGCACCATATATGCATCAAGGGATTTTTCTATTCATTGCACGACACAAATCTCCCAAATTATCATATTCAACATATTTCAATTTGGCATGTGGGTAGTCACTAGATTTAAGTGCTTCAACCCATTCATAGTCGACATAGTTCAACCCTTTCATTGTCCAATCGAGTGGTATAACTTTTGTATCATACACACGATCCTTTCTCAGGATGTCATAGGTATTTTTGAGAATACAGTCGACAAGAGCCACTTCATATGCACCAGCAAATTTGATGGCAGGGGAGAGTTTTGTCCAAAAAACACTTGTCGTATTCAAGTCATTGTAGAGAGGATCGGAAACGTTGGACATGGGAGTCACATAGAAATCCATGGGCATTGTCAATATCTTCAACACCGATCCAAGAATCAAAATCAGAGTTGTATCCTAGCCACCGAACAAGTAACTGTTTCTTACCCCTGCGAGTACGTTTCTTTAATATCTTTTCAATTTGATAGATTTCACTAGCATTTTTAACTTTTTGGAATTCATAGTCATAAAAACTATCGAGGATATCCTTAACTATGGTATTGTACACATAATCAAGTACGGGCTTAGTGTCTCGGATTTTTGCCACTTTCAGAGGTTCGGTGGACCACGAGAAATTTCCTTTTTAAAAAATACCACTTGTCCTATTAATACAGTATCACCAGCATTGAATTTATTTTTCATCTTCTTGACAGCCGACGATTCATTGGAATACCGTTTAAGAAAGGTGTCAATTGTATCATGATCAGAACGATGAACTTCCATTGGCGTAGAGTTGGACAATGATCGATGAGGTCGTTGATTATAAAACAACATGATTTTATCAAGATCATGAATAAAAGCCGATGTATTTTTCAATGTACAATATCTTTAAATTAAAAGTCAAATAGTTCTTATCAATCGTTCGGCCAATACAGCCTTTATAAGACTGTGGCTATGATAGAGCAGTGTACTATATTTATCTCGTACTTTTGCAACATGGGGATTAACAAATTCACTACCGCGATACGTTGGAATTTTTTTATATGAATTGTGTTCGAGAATACTTTCAATGGCCTGAGCAACTTCAACACCTCTCTTTGATCGCAATGGAATTGCATATGCATAGCGACTATAAACACTGATTGCAAGTAGAATGTACTTGTACGGTGTATTGTGACGTCATTGACGCTCATCTAGAGTCAGGAGATCTGCTTGCATTATATGCAATGGGTAAAAGGCTTTAGTTTTTCGATATTGATCGGCACGAAGTCTACGATTTTTATGTAGAATGTAACTTGATTCATTTTGTGGATAGTCTAGTAAAGTTATAGCGTTAATACCAGTGACTTTGGAAAGAGTGGATGTTGAACTTAAACTCCCAGCCTCACCAATATTCTCATAAACACCTTTCAGAACTTCAACCATTTTGAACGTAAACACGTTGTGTAACGTCCGCTACCCTTTTGTATACTGCCCGTTGGTGGTGATGGTGAAGTTGACTTGATACGTCTTCGCTTTCGTCTAGCTATCAGTGGTGTGCTAGTATTTTCCAAATTGATTTAAAATCTTCTTCTTCTTCAAGCTCATTTTTTTAATGAGCTCAATGTTGTTGATGATGACGATGATGCATGTTCATTTAATCTTTTTAGAATTTTTCTATTGCCAATAAGACTTTTGGGGAAGTTTAATGTATTTAAAAGGTTGTACAGATGACTGTCAAATCATAGTAGTGATTTAAGATTTGTAACCATTTCATAGATTAAATCAAGAATATTATAGCTCTTGCCCTGAATTATAATCCCTTTCCCATTGGTCTCAACTAGAATGTGTTCTTGACCACTTTCCAGGAGATAGACTAGGAGTCGTGTTCATTTTTCAAAATATTAGTGGGGCAATAGATTTCAAAATTTCGATACAATTGAATACAAATCCTCCTTCTTCAGTTGTGTTCCAGCAGCAAACTCTTGAGGAGATGATTCTTTTTTGGAATCACCAGCAGCAGCAGTGGATTTCAATCGATAGGACTTGTGTTTGTCCAGTCGGCGAAATGCATCTCGAAGTAAAAGCAGTTTTTTTATCATCCTAAATATTTTCATTGTCAAGGAATTTACTCAGACTGTTCTCCAAGTTTTCCACGGGTGAGAGAGCGAGTTCTATTGGAGTCAATTTATAGGGTTTTGCCATTCTCTGTCTTTAGAGAAAACTGTTTACAAGTCCTGCAATTATTGGCAGTAAAAGTGTGAAAAAGCTACTGCCCGCCTGAAGAAGTCGTTTCCTTTTGAAATTCTTTCCTTTCTTTTTAGAGGCCAATGTACGTACACTGGAACGATGTTGCTTTGCCTGCTGCTTAAATACTTCTTGCGGTTGAACATTACCCTCAATCAAATTTAAACAAAGTTCGGATATTAGATTTATAAAATCGTCGTCAATACCGTGTTTGAGTATTGGTTTCCTGAGCGGAGGTTTTGAATTGCTTAGAACTGAAAACAAACGTCTATTTTCATGTAGTTTCTTCAGTATCATGATAGCAACTAATAGGTCTTTTTAGTGTTCACGGGGAGATATACTGTAATTTAATTGTCAAAAATATCTGTGACTACACGCAGATCCTCGGCTGTATTTTGATTAAGATCCAATAGGATGTAGCCGTAGGGGTTATTAGTTGCCTGATTGTATGCTGAGAGCAGAAATTTTGGGGCTCCCAGATAGATTTGTTTATTGAGAGTTATTAGCGAGCTAGAATCACGAACAACTCTGTAGATGATATGGAAGGTGCAGCTCAACGCAAATGTTTGCATACATTTGCTCTGATGAAAGAGATTATGTAGAACCAGAGTAACGGAAATCTATTCATGATGAGAATGAACAGTGAACAATTTTACTGTTTCATTGGTCCATTGTTCAATAGATTCAGCCAGATCGTCAATGATCAACCAAGAGTTTTGTTCAATAATGCTGAAAACATCAAGTCCCTGTATGAATTGTATCTGCAACAAACCCATGGTGGCAGCAATTGCTTTTATTTTATCGTATGACTCATGCCAAAAACTGTAACAATAGTAGATTTTTTTCGGCTTTTCAACAAACATTTTATCGCAATTTTTAATTATTTGAGTTAAGAGTGTTGTTTTGCCCGACATTGACGGTCCACACGGAAACGATCTGAATGGTGTTTTAAATTGATACATGGTCCCTTCAACAGTTCATCTTGACAACTAACTGTAGACTATGACTGTCTAATGACTAAATAATTTCCCTACTACTACTACTACTCCGTTCAAGAATAATAATTAGAAGAAGAAGAAGAAGAAGACGAATAATATTTTCTTTTATTAAACATAAAAAGGTAACAATACTTTAAAAAAAAAATACTACATTGAAAAAGCCCATTAAACATGAATAAAAAAAAATACACTTTTTTTTTAAATTTATTTTTAATAAAAAAGATACAACATTTACATAACCACTAGAAAAAAAAAGAAAAAAAAATTTAAATAAATACACTTTTTTTTTGTTTATTTATAAAAAAAAAATACAACATTTGTTAGACTAAAGCGCACACTTGAAATAATATCATACAATTTTATTTACAGCATTTTAAATTGTGGAGCCCCCCTTCCCCCTGGTGGGCAGGTGCTGCGGCGGCCGGCGCCGGGTAGCGCCGGGAAGGGGGGGCCCACGGGAGGGGGCCCGGGCCGGAGCCGGCATTAAATACTGGAAATTGATCTGCCTTGCACACACACACATTGTCAATTGATTGTGATAGAGAAAAAAAAAGAATAAAAAAAATAAAAAAAACCTAATTACCCGAAAAACCCTCCCACCCAATCTATACTTTTTTTTTAGTGAATTTAAGTTAATTTTTCTAGACCGAGTTGTTTTCTGTACTCTGTACATTCAACACGGTTTGAAATTAAATAATGACCGTGTGGTAGTACCTTCACACCAACCTCAAGTACATAGACTTTGTCCGATATGGCAGACATGGCGTTTTTCTCAACTCTAACTGTATAGTTTTTAAATCGTAAAGAGCGAATCGCCATCACTTTCTCCCTTGGCTCTAGACAACGTTTCACACAGTTTCTATAGGCACTCATGTCAAAATTATTTTTTACAAAGTGTGTAGGTACCCCCTTGCAAACTTGTTTTACATCCTTTCTGTGCATTTCACAGTACACCTTCGGTCCAGAAAACACACCACTGGATATTAGATCGCCATCCATGTCAGATTTTAGCATTAACTTTTGAATTGGGGCCTGGCGTCTCACTAGCTCCGAGTAGAGGGATTCATCTCAGATAGTGTAGTCCCTTCGTGAGCTAATGTACTCGCCATTTTCCAAATCATTCAATAGATTTTCAGTTTTGACTTTTAAAAGGAGTGAATCAGTGTCCCTGTAATAGACTTGGACTTGTCCCTCAATCGGCCACTGTACCTTGCATACATTATAATAAAATGACAACATGAGTTTCTTGGATATTTCAGTTATTGCACTTCCGCCTGCAATATTTTTATTTAATACAATGTTTCTTTTCTTGCGATGTAGGAGCACCATATTGGAGTCTATGATTATGAACGATGTGAAGTTTGGATCCGCAATGATTGGAGCACAATCTTTGGGGTTGGTTACAATGTCACATCGACTTCTGTGTCGTACGCTCTCGCACATTTTACCGAAAGCTGAGTTCAAAATGAGTTTATAGACTTCTTTTTCAACTTTCGTTTTCCCTGACAAAGGTGACAATACGCTTACTGACAAAGGTGTCAATAAACTTTTTCATGTAACGCTTTTGATCAAATTGGAGGGCTCTATGAATCTTTGTGACTTTGAAGCTATTGGACACCATCCATTTCAATAGCAGGTGATGTACAACAATATTCTGTTTCAGGTTGAGGTCGGCAATAAGTTTTTGATTTGAAGGTACCCAGTACATACTCCCGTCCTCTACTAAAGATAAATTGTAGGGGCTCAGAGAGTCCCTACCCACCGGTCTATTTATGCACGGAAAAACAAAGTCTTTTACCGAGTCATGGGTTTTCATGGGTATTTCACCGTCAATTTCAAAAAACCATCCCTGTGCCCCATTCTCCTCAACACTGGCAATGTCGGGGACATTCGAAGAACAGGGACTGTTAAGCCATTTATAATTACCACACGGCAAACAGTAGTGAGACATTGCCGATGGGTAAAGAGAATTCATATCCAAAAAAACTGCGTCCGACTTTTCATCGGTGTGCTGTCCACTCGGATCAGTTTTCATGATACGATCCCCGTGAAAAACATACCCCCCCCGCAATGATCTCTCTACAAAAAGATGCTGATCCACATCGGCGATCAGACCTATTTCTTCTTTCTGATTTTAAGTATAAAGTCCATCACCAAATGGGGAGTGGAAAAATAATAACCTAAATGCATCCCAAATTCCTCATAGATTTTATCCGTATTCTTGCACACAATGTCCAGAAGAGTGGGTACGTCACTAGCCAAGTATAGTTTACAATAACCCCACCCATTTTTACACCCACCCTTTGTCCAAACCCGTTTTAGCAAATTCGTAGTCACTAGTGATGCACTCACTCTCAGTAAGAGAATTGTAAAAAGCTTCAATGGGCGGTAGTGACACCTCATCTAGCCTCGAGCCAGAGTTGTAATAATCATATGGATATATACCCTTACACGTTAATAAATCAGACATTTCATCATCGGGGAAGCGCCGTTTAAGGAGGGGGAAGCTATAAAAATTTACACTTTTCCGCACCTGAATCAATTGACTTAAAGATTTGGGGAAGAAGCTGAAAGAGTTTAAAAAACGGACTTAACTCAGGCACGTGTTACCCTTGTCAACCGTTATCCACATGAATTCTAGCAGCAGTAGCTTCTCCGATGATTTGGGTATGATATTATATGAAAAAGAACCATCTATCCATGAGTCCTCTACAAAACCTCAATTGGCAATGAGGGCCAACGCCATAAGAACAAACTATTATTCGTAATTGGAATTGTGCATAAAAAAAGGTACGAAATATTGTTGTCTAAAGTTTAAATTGCATGACTGGTGGGCTACCCCTCTAAAGTTTCTCCCTCCCGATGTAATTTCCTGCCACAAATGATCAGGGTCGATCACCTTCCTCCTCCCCCCAGTCCCAACACCATCGTCAAATTCTCCCTTGCACACTCAACACATTTTACGATTTTTAAGGGCCACTATGTCATCGGGTGATAGGAGCATAGGATAGTTTGTATAACGAAGGCGCGAAATTGCACCGTTCGCTGTTTTGATTAGACTGACCAATGCCGAGCGCATGCAGTCTTCACCGTCACTCAACATCTAAACTACATCCAACACTTGCATGGTATTATTGGAATCTCGTTGCGCGTGAGCGTAAGAGACCCCTATGGCTTCATGTATTTTAACACGATTTGAATTTGACGGATCGCACACGTCTGTCAGCTTAGCTTCGCAGTCCAAAGCGATCTTATTGCTCTGAAGGGGCGTGTTTTGAACATTTTTAAAACGTAAGGTCGCTCTATCTTATCTTACCGTCTCCACAACCTGGTAACCATGACGTTTACAGTGTTTCATGTGATGCTTTAACTTTAAATCAGTTCAAAATCTTGAGAGACATGTTGGACAGTAATAACGCACATTCTAATTTTTACCCTCACTTAGAACCCAACTAATATCCGCACTTGGATTGAAATGACCAATTAAATTGGAGTCTGTAGGTGGGGTCGATAGATGCCATACCCAAGGTTGTACTGATTCATTTGAAGGAGCCCGCACTGGAAATAATACACCCTTCTTATCGGAATGCTGACCCTCTTCAAATTCTATTTCTTACTGTAACACCGTGACACCAATCTTTAAATGTGCATTAGCCCACTCAAAAATATCTATTCTTTTTAGTGTCACGGGATATTGACCATTTAAACAATTAAAATTTACTTTGGGGAACTTTGAACCCTCCCTACCATTAACTTCCATTTTATCCAAATTTTTCTTAGATGCATTTTGGCGCAAAGGCGTCTAGGAGTTCATCGAAAACATATACTCGAATCCCTTTATCGTCGTAACTACACAGAGTTTTCTCACGTAATAAGCCCACTCAAAATCCGAATTATAATTTAACAAATCATTCACCAATACCGCGCGGACACACCATGACTTTTTAATACGAAAAACGTAAACACTTAAAAAGTAAAAAAATAAAACAACAGATCCACTACCCCCCTAGTTATAATTTTCCCACTTACTTTGAATACTATTAGCCCAATTTAGAAAAACTTCTCCATAATTCTATAAATGTGGTCGAATTGCCAACATCTCTGTGTGCAAGTATTTCGAATACATCTCAACCGTACTTTTATTTTAAAAAAATATTTTTAGTAATATTGATGCTTTTAAACTGACCCCCGTTCCCCACACCCTCAGTTGTTGTTCAAGAATGGCTCGAATCTTATCATTATATAAATGTGTAATGGCCAAGGGGTCTGTTATTATATCCCCGACACTAGAGAGTTGAAGGGGTCACCGAATTTGGCGCTGTAGACCAATGTGTGGTGCAAGGCAGAGTTGGACAGAAAAAAATCCGGAAGAGGGGATACTGTTGCTGTTGTATTACTACTACTATCTATAACATTAAGTGGAATGGTGGGGAGGGTGACAGAGAATTGTCAATAACACCACCACCACTCCCAGTCTGTTCCATAGCATTGGGGGGATGTGGCATGAGGTCCCCTAGTACATATTCCAAAGTGTTTGGGGATAATTGGTCGAGCCAGCCTGTATTTTCCTGTGATGGAATTTCGTTATGAGGACCCGGTTCAGATGCACTAGTAGCATCACCTAAATGTTCACGCATAAAACTATCTGTCCACTCCGGATCCTCAAGCATGTCAATATCACAGCTTAAGTCCTCTAGGCTAGCAATGTCCCTAAAAACATCATTAAAGAACCCTCTATGCCACTCCATATCCTCTAGAACTAGTGTAGGTTCATCAATGAACTCCGGTGATGGTGACAGAATTGGTCCTGTAAATACACTTAGTTCATCACTCAACGGTGTCGCTGGTGGTGCTATACCCTTAATCTGTAGAAAAAAAAAGTTTTATTTTTTATGTAAAATAACCATTATTTTTATAAAGTTAATAAACTATGTCAATTTCTCATAGTCATTGTCCCACCACCTGAACAATTAAAAGAAGAAGAAGAAAAAAAAATTACATTGCCATATGTCTTTCATTATGACAACTGAACATGTTAAAAAAATATATATTGTTTTAGTCAGGAAAATGTAGTCTTATTCTTAGAAGGGTAAGTTAGAACAAGAGAATGATAAAAAAAACTAGTGGTTTTATTCCAAAAATTTTTAGAATAAAAATTCAAAATATGGGTCCAATTGTAGTGCTTGACCCACTTCAATAAAACTCTCAATGAAATTCGACCATCGTTCGGCTGACGCGCTATGCTGTACGAACTCGTGCTCCTCAGCTTTGGATAATGGACACAAGTCCCATATGTCGGTGGTTGATGGTGTTACTCTCTCAACAATACGAATTTTACTCTGTCTTTTGGCCATGGTTTTGCTTGAAGTTGTGGACGTAGTTAACCTGGACTAAATAAATCGTTGTAAGAGAGAGAGAAGAACTTTTTTTTTCTCCATCCATATCAACAATTAAAGTGCAATTAAAATGCTGGATGGTCTTTTAGAGCCCCCCTGTGAGGACCCTTGGGAACCTGGGGCGTCCTTCGAGGTAGGAGGCTCGATGCCCTTTTGAGTTGGGATATCGGACTTCACAACACTGTTCAAATAGAACAGCCTCAAATTCTTTCTCGAAAACACCTTTTAAAATGTCCTTAAGTGTTTCAATGAAATGAGTTTACCCCGAATAATGTTTCTTGACAACACTTTAAAGACATAATTGGAGATTATTAAAAAGCTTCTTCCTATGTGTTAATATATCTTATCGGAAATACACATCCTGTCACAAGAACCCCACTTAAAATTCAAATTATACCTGTTAATCGGAATAAAATTCAGGTGTAACGATGGGAGATTTGATAAGCACCGGATATGCGCAAAAGCTTAGCGCAAAAGATACACCAGTTTAAGAATGGTTGTCAACTGTGAACTAGTAAATTATATGTTTTCATATAGTTAGTTTGTTCAAGGGAATATTGGATTATTGTATTAGAAAAACGTCTAGGTTAGAAGAGAAGTTACAAGGTAAGGTTTTTTTTAGAAATTTATGATAAGCTATTTCGTTGTTATTAGCATTCCTTTATATATTGCTAATTTGGTTAATGAAAGAAAATGAAATAGGATTATTATAGGATACTTTAGAAGCAAATTTAAGTTCTACTCATCAAAAGCTATGCGCCTGAGAAAATTTACCTTTTTTTTGACAATAGGGAAAGAAAAAATTATGTATATACTTACAAATTCTGACTGGATTTTCACATCTGAACTCCTTGACAATATATGAAGGAGGTCAAGCTCACGATCTTGAGTAGGCTGGGCAGAGGCATTATTAGAAGTAGTCCATCCTGTTTTCAACTTCCTTACAGCTTGCGTGGAGCTAACACTGGGGTTATATGACCCTGGCAGTATAAGCTGGGTGGTTGTTGGCTGGTCCAGATCGTGTGGAATTCTACCAGCATATTCGATAATTGATGGCCTTGCGGCTTGCATTAATGAAACTTCGCTCCGTCTCGGTTTCTTGTCAAAAGGGGGGTTATTGCACGTATCCTCTTCCTTAAAAAAAGGCAAAATTTAGCATGAAAAAAAAAACAACCCCTTTTTCCATTTTGTTGGATAAATGCTTAATAGTTCAAGTTTTTCCCTCCTATTCCTCGTGTTTATTGCACATTAAGTTGCTCCTATTATTAATTTCATGACTCAAAATGAAAAAGGACAGAATTTTTAATTTTTGTGTGGGGTCCCCCCCCCCAAGTCAAAACCACGCTCTTTAAGCGACAATTTTTTTTATTGCTTTAAAAAGAGATATATCTTATAATTAAATCAGCCTTTGTGATTCATGGGGTTTTTAATCAAAATTTTTTTTTTAAGACTTCAACCTTAATTTTTTTGTCTTTTTATCAGATTGGACCCCTCCCCCTAATATCCTTAAAGACCTCTAGGTAATAGAAAAAAAAACAATAAAAAAACACTCCTTATCTTTAGGTCTTACAACCAAATTTTAAAAACGTAAATTCTTGGTCAAGCAATTTATAACGAGTCATGTCTATTAATGCTTATTCTATATACATTTTATTAAGTTTAGTATTACTCATCAAAGGGTACGAGCCTGAGAAAAATTTACCCGATTTTTTTTTTAAGAGGGGAGAAACACCCCCTACAAGTGAATAAATTTTAATGAAAATCACACTGTCAGATTCAGCATATCAGAAAACTCTATTACATAGGTTTCAAGCTCATATCTGCAAAAATCTGCAACTTTGTATTTTTTTTTTGCCAGAAGAAAAATACACGAATATAGAAGTTAGTTACGTAAGTTAATTTGTAAAGACATCCATTTAGCAAAAGAAAAGTAAAATTTTTATGCAAATAAAAGCTGCATTAACTAAAACAACGATCAGAAATTAAATAAAAAAAACAAACAAGTTTTTTAAACTGAAAGTAAGGAGCAACATTAAAACTTAAAACGAACAGAAATTATTCCCTATATGAAAGGGACTGTCCCCCCTCCTCAACGCCTCGCTCTTTACGCTAAAGTTTGACCCTGTCTCACAATTTTTTTTTTTAAACAATAAAAAACTTTAGCGTAAAGAGCGAATCCTTATGATTTCAAATATATCAGTTTCATCAAGTTTAGCTATACCAGTCAAAAGTTATGCGCCTGAGAAAAATTTGCCTTGTTTTCAAAAAAGGGGGAAACACCCTCTAAAACTCATAGAACTTTAATGAAAATCACATCATCAGAGAACCCTACTATAGAAGTTAAAAGCCCCTATCTGGAGGTTCATTCGAACGGAAATTTAAATTTCTAATGTCCTTTTTAAGTAACCCCCAAAAAAAATGGAGAGTAACTAGGCCCCCTCCCACGCTAATTTTTTCCCAAAGTCATCTGCTGTGACATCGGAATTAGACAAAACCTGTTTAAAGTACGAGCCTGTGAAATTTAACCCCCCAAAACTCTCACATTTTTTGTAAGACGCATGCTTTTCATTCAAACCAGAAAAATACCGCATGTTTGGAAAAAGCTTGTTTCCGAATGATAAAGAACTGTTTTTCAAAACAATTAAAACTTGTAAACATACCTATGGAGGAGAGGGATTTTACTTAAATCATAGAAAAAAGTGTGCTTTGACTTTTCTATTAAATATACTAATCCCCCTCAAAATATGTTTGATGGTTGGAGGGGAGGGGGGCTCAGCTTATCTTACGTTTGAATTCACCAGTAAAACGTTTTTAATTAAATTGTTTTTGGGAAATAAAATAATGAAATTTGTACTCACATTTAAAATTTACGAATCCATTGTTTTCAAAAGTTAATAATATATGGTGTACTATAAGCAATGTCTTAAAGCACAATGAAAATTGGGATGCAGGGTACGGACATTATATCGGGTTTTTTAATTGAGTACATTATAGCTTGGCAAGTTTTTTAAAAACCGACCAATCAAGTTATCATATGAAGTAACCACCAACTTTCTCTAATCGATTGACACACAAAAAATGGAAAACCTGTCTGCCAACCCATGTAGAGTTCATTGTAATAGGTCACTGGCCCCTGGTAAGTCTTATTACGCAATCACCCGTGAAAGTGCATAGGTGACTGCCCCGTGGTAAGTCATATTACAGAAAGCCCGTGAAACCTTTATATGACTTACTACTGGGGGGGGGGGGATTTTCCGTGGAGGAGAGAGGCAGATTTTGCGGTATTATTTGAAAAACAATCAAAAACCAAGCAAAAAAACAAAAAAAAACAAGGATTTTAGCTGAAAGCAAGGAGCAAAATTATGACATAAAAAAAACATAAATTATCCTGTATATGAGGGGATAGTTTATATATAACCTTTTTGTCCCAATTCTTTAAGAACAACCCCTGAAACACAAGGGTTGTTTAATTAAATAAGAAGTTTTCCTAAACACTAAAAAATTAGAGTAAAGAGCGAGGTATTGAGGAGGGGGCATTCCCCTCACATACGGAATATTTTTTGTCCGTTTTAAGCTTTAGTGTTGCTTCTTACTTTCAGATGAAAAACCTTTTTTTCATATTTAATCACTGAAAGGCAGAATCAATTCTGAGGGGGAAATGTTGACATGTTACTGATTTTGAATAGCCAGTGGGTTTTTTTTATTCATCCCGAGTCTGAGCGATTTCAAACCTCAGTTTTTGTAATATTCGTCTATGTAATTGAAGGTTGTTTTTACATTATTCAAAGTTTGGACAAAACTGTTTATCTATTTCATCTATTGAAATAGATTATTTCACCTATTTCTCAATTAGCACTTTTAATGCTATATAATAGAAATCTGAAACAAAAATATTAAAAAAGGCGGTATCATCTAGCCATGAGGGGACTGGTGCCCTCTCCTGCCCCCCCTCCCTTATGGGCGCCCATGCCAGGCGAGTGCTTCGACACATCTTTCGGTTTTATGAGTAGTTTTTCAAAAAAGAGAAATCAAAAAAGGCTGGGATGTCAGCACGCCCATCGTGTTCTAGCTTCCCTCTTAATTCTTAAGTGCTTCAGCACTTATTTATTAAGTGTTAATTAAGAAATAGCTGCTAATTAAGAAATAATCTCTATCATTGAAATTGTTTAAAAATTCAAAGATGTTGACAGCAGTACAAATGTATTTTTAAAAAACTACATTGTTTTTGCCAGGGCCCCTCTAGCACTGCAGTTTAAAAATATACGAACTCACATACAAATTCAATACGAATTCGCGAACACACAAGGATGTATCTTATATTTTCTAAAAGCACGTGTACTGAGGTTAAGTAATAACAAAAAAAAGTCGATTTCTAGGATTCAAATTCCTAGAAAAAAAATGTTTTCTGAAAGGTCTGTCAGAAAGGTCTGGAAATTATGTCTTTGTGGATAACAAATCCCCCCAGCCCTAAGGGAACTGGTTGTAAGTTGTGCCCTGGGGACATATGGGATTAAGGATCTTTATGGAAAGTTGTGGCACGAGCTAAGGTAGAGAAACACTAAAGTTTCCCGTATTGACTATTTTAAGGGTGAAGAGACAAATATAGACTAGGGGCATAATGGAAAAATTAAGCTTTTAAGGTCGAATTAACATTCAAAGTTTGTATCCAGATAACTGACGAATTTTGTGATACGGTATTTGAAGTCTTGTAAGCAGTAATGCTCGATGAAAAAAAACTACTAATTTTTATAATTATTTATCTTAAGAATACATAGCTAATAGATACTTCAACTACTCGTATTATGCAAGGGTTCAGAAACACCACAGCCATTTCATTTCTATCAGATTTCGACTTCTCTTGATGAATAACGAAGAATACCAGTTTCCAGTCAGCGACTTGTGAATTTCTGAACTCATGAATAGGCTCGAATCTGTTGTAAATTTAAGCTGTGATTTGAGAAAGATTGATGAAAACATTAATGTTTGTGGTCATGGTCAACATTGATCGCACCGCCGACATCTTACCGGCGGCGGCGCGCTGTTGTGGCCCCGCCACCGCCGGTCTTAAGGTAGAGAAAGATCACAGTTGCGTGTTTACGGTTGCGTTTCTTACGAAGACTGACACGAATGTGAGCACCCCCCCCCTAAAATGTATGCTTCCAATTCAGTTAACCTTTTGTGTCGAAGCTACTCGCCTGGTATGGGCGCCCCCCTGACATTATGAAAAAAACAGACCCATTACAATGGGTCCGAAACAAAAGGCTATAAGCAAAGGAAAGACATGTGTTGATCCACATTTAAAGAGTTTTTGGTAGAGAAAGGGAAATGAAGGAAAGGTCGTGTATTTTTTCTCCAGTTTTTTAGTTCTTTAGATTAACGAGATTCAAAGACCAATGACGGGGGGGGGGGATAACAAGTCTATATTTTTCCTAAAAAAAAGCAAATTTTAAAGCATTACAGATTAACCTAGACAAACCTAATTACCTTGACCTTGTTTGCTAACGATTAGGCCTATAGTTTACAATGTTGTATAAGTTTTAAGCAATTACTAAGCACTGCATACTTACTGTTTTTTGTTGAAATAAATAAAAAAAAGTAATATGAAGGATAACAAAATAGAATGGAAAATAAAATAAATCACATTTATAGTATCATGTATATATATATATATATATATATATATATATATATATATATATATATATATATATATATATATATATATATATATATATATATATATATATATATATATATATATATATATATAGTGATAAAATAAATTAATATAAAAATTATAAAATTAATATAATTAAAATAATAAATAAATTATAATATAAAACGTTAAATAAAAGAGTAATAAAATAATTAAAGATGAATAAAAAAAGTGAAAACTACTCATAAAACCGAAAAAATTACCTCAGGCGAAAGTTTGAACCACCATTACTACCATCTACATTTTTTCCGTAAGGAAAAAATTAGACACACAGATATATTAGATATTTAGCTAGGTAGAGAAGGATCACGGTTGCATTTCTTACGAAGATTAACACGAATGTGAGCACTCCCCCTAAAAATGTATGCTTCTAACTCAGTAGCCTTTTGTGTCAAAGCTACTCACCTGGCATGGGCGCCCATAAGGGAGGGGGGCAGGAGAGGGCACCAGTCCCCTCCTGGCTGAATGGTACAGCGACTTGTGAATTTTTGAACTCATGAATAGGCTCGAATCTGTTGTAAATTTAAGCTGTGATTTGAGAAAGATTAATGAAAACATTAATGTTTGTGGTCAACATTGATCAAGCCGCCGACATCTTACCGTTGGCAGGGCGGCGGCGCGCTGTTCTGGCCCCGCCGCCACTGGTCTTAAGGGAGAGAAAGATCACGGTTGCGTGTTTACGGTTGCGTTTCTTACGAAGATTGACACGAATGTGACACGAAAGGTGACAAAAACAGCGGCGGCGCGCTGTTTTGGCCCCGCCGCCACCGGTCTTCCCTCATCGGCGTGGCGCCGGGGTCTAGTTAGCCCACTTCTAAATATTAGCATTATTGCAATATTTCAAACTGTATTTCTGTATATCTAATTTGGTCGAGCGAAGGTCTCGACGGAAATGTCAGGACCTACATTTTTTCACCGGCTGGACTTATCCTCGTTTTTTCTTCTTCGAAAGTTTTTCCATTTTGTCAAGAATAGCTGGAGTTGTCTTAGAAATTATTTATAATTGTGATACTAACGTTAATAGACCAGAGCCATCCCTGCCGATTGGATGGCACACAGAAATTGCGCTGCGCCGCAAATTACGCAAAATAACGTCAATAGGCGATACAAAGACAATGATTCACTTGAGACAATTATTTAGCTTGTCAAACAATTTTTTAGACACGAAATTTAGTTTCTTAATTGCTTTTTTAATTGTGTGCTAGATGCATAAGTACAAGCACTCGAAATTTTGGACAGAAGGAGAAGTGCCTATTCTATTCACTTTTACAAGAATGACTGGACGTATATACACATTATCCAATTTTCACTCAGAAAAGTTAAGGTTTACAGACAAAATTAATCCCGTAAAAAAAAATTAAAGGTGAATTTACTTTACATCACTTTTATTGTCTTTTGATTACAAACTATATTACAAGAATATCTTTTAATGCTACGATTGACTATTTCTATTGGAATACGGAGCTGAAAATGAAGCGTTCTTCTACTAAAGAAATAGGCAAAATTAGACACAATTTCATATTCAAATAGAGCATGATGAAACATGGGTTTCAAGATTTAGGCAAAAAAAAATAAAAAAATAAAAAACATCCAACAAAAAGGCTAAAAAAAACAATAAAAAACAACAATAACAAACAAAAAAGGATAGCAAACACCAATAAAAGCCTGAATTAGTACCGGTAATTTATCAGCTAAGATATTTTCAAGATCTTTTGGAACTGTAGCTCTGGCTAGTGTGACTTGTGCTTCAGTTCTCACTGAATTCTCGTTTTGTCGTATTCTCCATCTGTAAATAAAATAAAAAAAAATTATTGATAGTATCAAACTGGCCAAGATACGATCAAACACATTTCCAATAATTTCAAAGCGTCAAACACTAATATGCCTAAACAAACGATACGCCTCTACAGCTTATTAAGGCGAATCTCACCGTATATAATTGGTAAGCGTTCATAACTTCCGGGCAGACACCAGTGGCACACATTCCAGTGACACTATACAAAGGGTACTTGAACCGAGTATTTATCCATTATATAATCAGAATCAGTCAGTTTTCGATGCTAACAATAAAGTGTATTCCTTGCCGTCATCAATTCAATCCTAGCAGAATTTAGAGAGTATTTTAATACGGAAGAATTTGTTCGAATCCCTACACGAAATTTTTTTTATTTGTCTTATATTGCCATTGCTAATGCAATTTACATATGGAAAAGTTCCGAGGAAATTACCATGGAAAATTTTTCAAGGGGGTTTAAATAGTCGAGGGGACCTTTCCGTGGGGAGTATTTTTCTCCGGAGAAATTCTCAAAGGGGGAATTTTCTACTGGCGAAACTCTCCATTGGGAGGGGCGAATTTCCAGGAAACATTTTCAACGGCCGGGAGATATACGGCGTGATTAAAAAATTAAATGAAAAAAGTTTTTTTTTCAAATGAAAGAAGACTGAAGAGAATTTTCTAGGCAGACTTGTCCACAAGAAGTTTCCCGGATGAAATTTTCAGCAGGGATGGAATTGTCTGGGGCATTTTTTGTGGAAGGAACTTTCCAAGGAGTAATTTTCCTGAGGGGGATTTTCCATGGAGGGGAGAGGTAGATTTTGCGATATTATTTGAAAAAAAATCAAAAACCAAGAAAAAAAACAAGTTTTCCAGATGAAAGCAAGGAGCATAATTATGACATGAAAAAAACATAGATTATCCTGTTTATGAGGGGATAATTTGTATATGATTTTTTGTCCCAATTCTTTAAGAACAACTCCTGAAACACAAGGGCTGTTTAATTAAATAAGAAGTTTTCCTAAACACTAAAAAATTCGAGTAAAGAGCCAGGTATTGAAAAGGAGGCATTCCCCTCACATACGAAATACTATCTGTTTGTTTTAAGTTTTAGTGTTGCTTCTTACTTTCAGATGAAAAATCTTCTCTTTTTTTAAATTTAATCACTGAAAGGCAGAATTAATTCTGAGGAAAAAAATGTTGTCACATTGCTGATCTTGAATAGCCAGTAGGTTTTTTTTTCTTCGTCTAGAGTCTGAGCAATTTCAAACCTTGGTTTTTTTTACATTCGTTTGTGTAATTGAAGTTTGTTTTTATATTATTCAAAGTTTGGACAAAACTGTGCAGAATGCTCTTAATTACCTTTTTTTTGTTATTGAACTTTGGCAAAAGACAAAACCAAGAGTTAATCGAAGCAAAAAACTGATCAAGAATATCGAAATCTTTGATGAAAAAATTTAATTTCCGTTCAAATGAGCCCTCTCCCGATATTCTAGGACCACTGGGTCGATACGATCACCCCTGAAAAAAAAAACAAAAAAAAAACAAACAAGTAAACACACATCCGTGATCTTTATTCTTGCAAAAAATAAAAAATTCCACATTTTTGCGGACAGGAGCTTGAAACCTCTATAGTAGGGTTCTCTGATACGCTAAATCTGACGGTGTGATTTTCATTAAGGTTCTATGACATTCAGGGGGTGTTTTCCACTTTTTTCCAAAATCAGGCAAATTTTCTCAGGTGCGTAACTTTTAATGGGTAACACTGAACTTGATAAAATTAATATATCTGAAATCAGCATAAAAATCTGATTTTTTTGATGTATCTATTGGTATCAAAATTTTGTTATTTAGAGTTTCGATTACTATTGAGCCGGGTTGCTCCTTACTTACAGTTCGTTACCACGAACTGTTTGAAAAAACTAAAGAGGTATAAAATGATATTTTTTTCATAAAAAAGACTATTTTCCATAATAAAGAACAAAACGAAATTTGGAAATTTTTCATCCACGGATGAGTCATAGATTGGCCGTGGCATTCAACAACATCCAAGGAATCTAATTAAAAGGACGCTAAAAGGTAGCCAGTATTAGGTAAGATTACCTAATTTTTAACCGATTAAGACAGATTTCTTCCGTATTGATTTTACATCATTTATTTCCATCAACCCATATACATAATAAAATAGATTTGCTGAGTATATTAAGAAGGGGTTCCTACCCCCTCTATGCGTGACGCCCCTGCTTCTCCGAACTTGAGTTTGATTTTGACGATATTCAAGCCGACATTGTTGCTTTGAGGCATAAAATGGCGCTTAAATATAAGTTTGGTGTTGTTTGTTTTCGTCTTTTACTTCAAAATGGAACTAGAACTCAAAATGTTTGTTCTAATGAAGGAATTTTAGGCTTTTAGTCCAGTGATGTCACAGCAGGTTTGAAGTTAGCTTAGTATTACGGGATCCAAAGTTCAAAACCAGCTGTAGCAACATACTGCAAGGCTGATGCAAGGATCTTAGTAGTCAAGAAGGGTTGCCAATCCAATCCATACTTATAAACAATTTTCATTTTTCTAAGTTATCCAAATCAATGCAGCTACGATGGGAGATAAACAAACGAAGCGTACAACCGTGACAATCCTTATAAAGATCAAATTCTAAAAACAATTTTCCCTACTTAAAGGTTTAGATAACAAATCGGCAAGTATTTTAATAACCATCATGGCTATGAACGGTTTCATCTCTTCCGTGAGTATTTGTCCCCCCCCCCAAAAAAAAAGAAGAACCGTTCAAGCTGAATAAGTTCTGGGACCTCTGAGAATTTCAGCAAGACTGGCAACCAATATTTAACTTCACTAGAAAAGAAAATTCTATAAAAAAATAATTTCAATGACAGTAGTGAGCAAAGCAAGGGTCATTGCCGATGGTTCAAAAATGATCGTACTATGAATGAGCCTATGTGTAAGGACCGAAGGACTTAGCTTGAGATTAACTTGAAAAACTTTTTCTACAAAAGAAGTTTTTCAAAAAAAGTAGCAAGCTACAATAAACCAACATGATCAGAAATAAAGTCAAATAGTCGTCCAAGCCTAAACAAAGCCGGCTTTAAGTCTTTGGCACCCTTAAGTCCAAGAGTTCTTGGCACCAAAGCCGTATCCAGGGGAGGGGTTACCCGGTTTGAACCCCCTCCCCCCCCCAAAAAAAATTTGACTGAGTCGAAAATTAGTCTAAAAAATACCTGTAAAGACGAAAATACCTGTAAATGTAAAGACGGGAAAAAATCGGATAACCCCCCCCCCCCGAACAAAAATCCTGGATCCGCTCTTGCGTGGCACCCATAGACCAAAGCGATTGACGGGGAAATACCCAAAAATTCGGGGATAGTTGAAGGCTTGAATATAAGGCAACTGATAAGTTATAAGTACCTTAAAATTCCGGAAACTAAGCGGAATTAAATATCAATTTCTACCAACCACTCCTCCGATCCTTCTTTATAACTAATTCTATATTTACCCGAAGGCTGAATGAGGGTTGTAAATGTTTTCCGCGTTTGAAAAACGCAATACAAATTTATAAAGACACATTTTGGACTCGATTTTAAGCGTTTTTGTACCCTCCCCCCCCCCACACAACAAAAGGAATAACCTCCAAACAAAAGTCCTGAATACAGTCCTCAGGATTATATATCAAATTCTACTTCCATCCTCCCCTTGTCTCTCTCTCTCTCAGAATTAATTAAAACCCAATTTTCCACTGTGCTAGAAATTAAATTGCTTCTAATATTCTGATTTCACTTAGACATGGTGGCATTTACAATGCAAGAGTTTCATTGCAATCAGTAGAAGGAGAATAGCAATTGTTGCAATCATTTTAGGTAAGGTTAGGTTAGTGAGAAACCCCTGTTTGGCTTTTCTCAAAAAATTAATGTACATTCAAACCATTTTGACGTTGGATTGGGAAATGATGTATGACAATTCTATTTTGAAAAAGAATTTGTAGACTTTATTCTGTGAAATAAAAAAAGAAGTTTATACTTATCTCTGTTTTGCCAATATGAATTTACGAGTCTTATTTAATATAGCCTGATTGATGTTGAAAGGTATTAGTGAATGAAAAAAATTAATAATGATAATGTGTGATGATTATTATTACCAAACAGAGAATTGCCTCAATTAGAGAAGGGGTGGGTGGAGGGTAGAGGTAGAGAAAGTAATTTTAAGGTAGAGACAGATCACGGTTTTATGTTTAAGGTTGCGTTTCTTACGAAGACTAACACTAATGTTAACACCCCCCCCCCCTAAATATGTATGCTTCGAATTCTTGAACTCAATTGTGAATTTTTGAACTCATGAATAGGCTCGAATATGTTGTAAATTTAAGCTGTGATTTGAGAAAGATTGATGAAAACACTAATTTTTGTGGCCAACATTGATCGCGCCGCCGACAGTAATTCACTTGATATAATCAATTAGCTTTTCAAACAATTTTTTAGAAGCCAAATTTAGTTGTTTAAGTGCTTTTTTGATTGTTTGCTAGATGCATAAGTAAAAGCAGCCGAAATTTCGGACAGAGGGAGGAGTGTCAATTCTATTCGCTTTTGCAAAGTGACTGGACGCATATACACATTATCCAATTTTTGCTCAGAAAAGCTGAGGCTTATAGACAAAATTAATCTTGTAAAAGAAATTGAAGGTGAATTTACTTTACATCGCTTTTATTGCCTTTTGATTACAAACTATATTATAAGAATATCTTTTAATGCTACGATTGACTATTTCTATTGGAATACGGAACTGAAAATGAAGCGTTCTTCTACTAAAGAGATAGGCAAAATTAGACACAATTTCATATTCAAATAGAGCATGATGAAACATGGGTTTCAAGATTTAGGCAAAAAAAATGAATAAATAAATAAAAAATCCAACAAAAAGGCTAAAAACACCAATAACAAACAGAAAAGGATAGCAAACACCAATAAAAGCCTGAATTAGTACCGGTAATTTATCAGCTAAGATATTTTCAAGATCTTTTGGAACTGTAGCTCCGACTAGTGTGACTTGTGCTCCAATTCTCACTGAATTCTCGTCTGCCGGATTCTCCATCTGCAATTAAAATAGAAAACAATTAGTGATAGCATCAAATTGGCCAAGATATACACTCGAACACATTCCCAATAGTTTCAAAGGGTCAAAAACTAATATGCCTAAATAAACGATACCACTCTGCAGCTTATTAAGGTGAATCTCATCGTATATAGTTGGTAAGTGTACATAACTTCCGGCCAGTCACCAGTGGCAAACATTCCAGTGACACTACGGCTGTGGCAAACCAATAGGCGGTAAGTGACATGTTTTCGAAAAATGAGTTTTATACCTATCCCCACTAAACAGAACACGCTCGATCGATTGGTCTATTCAGAATGTGCGTATCTTCTTTCGTTCCTGAGATATTCAAAGCTTTGTGATCCGTTAAAGAGGCGTTATGTGCATTTCTCGGGCTGTCTTGCAGGCCAAAAGGAGTTAAGTTCACCGACGGGCAAGTCCTGCACTTATCTCCTTTTGGGCTGCCATGGATAACAGTAAAACAAGTTTTCAAGTTGTCATTTATCACCTTTTGGTCGTCCACGCCGGGATTTTTTTGCTACTTCCATTACTGTCTGAAGAAAAGAAGAAAACTAGACTATGCAAAATGAACAGAGGAAAGCGCCTTTTAACTGAAGCTCTGAAAACGGCCCAAAAAAGGTAAGAACTACGTGTGATGAAAGTGACGCATGATGTAGATCGTAGTGTAAGGAAGACATTGGCACCTCCGGATTGGCACAACTAGCCATATTTCTTGAGATATTTGTGAGATTCCGAACCTACGTAGCCTTACACCTTCAACAAAATTAATCTTCTTTTCTTTCTTCCAGGGCAAATCAAGAAAGACCAGATGAAAATGGAAATGATGCTAGTTTTCCGGCAATGCAACCGAAACCAAAAAATATCAGGATAATTCCAAATGAATCTTTAGCAGTGAGAAAGCCTCTAGTAGTAAAAAAGCTTCCAGCTGCAGTGATTGAGGCTCCGGCACAACAAGAAGAAGAATATGGATTTTACAACACTCTGTTTGTGAAATGCTGGCTGGAGGAATCAGATTTTAAATTGGATGTGAAAGTAGGTGAAATAACTGAACCTGTTCAAAGAAAGAGTAAAGATCTTTCCGATCTCAGTATTTCTCAGTCAAGACCTTCAGCCTCGAACTTCTTGCAACAAATATCCCCTCGGCCTAAAACCACATTTGACAAATGTGTTGAAATGGAACTGGAACACTTGTCAGATTGTCCCCAAGTTGATTTGCTTGATTTGAGTTTACTTTCTGAGGCACTGAAATGTGACCAAGACAGTTCTGGAGCAGTTTTAAAAGAAGCTTTGGCACTGAAGCGTAGCTATATATCCTTCGAAAGTCAGAAGCTGGTAGAACAACAGGACTTTGAAGAGTTTTTTGGGTGTGAAAGCGGCAGCGAATACGAACCGTCTGAGTCCAAAGACGATTCAAGCTCAAAATGTGATATTACTGTGGAAAAAATACAAACCAAGATACAAACCAAAGAAATCCGTTCAAAGACCTTCGAGCCCAACCATTGGAGGAAACCGTTCTTCATCTGTACCTGCGGTTTCTTGCATAGCAATCTCTGCAAGTGACCAGCATGCACTGTGTGGTGAACCAACCATGCCTGGCCAGCTTTCAATGCCTCATCAACCTATACTTGAGGATTCAGATCAAGCAAGGTCTGGATCAACGGTTGAAAGACCAACCCTGACTAGTCAGCCTGTATTTCCTGATGTAGAGACTGATTCAGCTCCTGTGGCGACAGAAAAATCGCTTAGGAAGAAAAGGGTGCCGGAGAAGAAAAAGAAAACAATGGAGAAAAATAAACAAAAACGCCCCTTTATTGAGGTAGGTTGTGACATCCACAAATGCAAAAGATCTTGCAAGTCCCTAACTCTCGAGTAGTGGCGTTTAATATACAGAATTTAAATAGCTCTTGGCTATGCCGAGCACACAGCCTATATGGGATCGTTTATTAGAACAATTCAACCGAACTAGAGAAAGGAAAAACTCTGAAGGGATGAAAAACAAAAAGTAACACTTCTGTTCAGGCTACCTACCAATGATGAACAAGATAAGATCCCTGTGTGTCAAAAAACATGTTTAGCCACCTTTGGCTTTAAGCACACCGAGGTTCTTGAAGTTGTTGTTGGAGGAATCCTTCGAGACGGTGTGTCATACTTTCCAAAAGAAAGAAGGGGCGAGAACCAGCGCAAAGAAGTGGATAAAGAGTCTTTAAGGAGGCACATCGAGTCCTATGAGCCTTGTGTCGCTCACTACCGCCGATACAATGCACCATATACTAGGTATATATCAAGAGAAATTTCAGTTAAAGGTATATGGGAAGACTTTAGGGAGCGATTCCGAGAAGAGAATTGTTCGTTGCACAGTTACGGAGAGATGTTGAGAGCGATGAAGATCTCCAACGAAATGCCAAATTCAGACGTGTGTGAGTATTGCGATGTTTTTAAGTTGAAGGATAGCGAAGGCTTCGCAACAGGTTTAGACAAACAGGAGTATCAGTTTCATCGGCAGATGGCTGATAAGGCACGAATCCAGCTACAGAGAGACGTGACGGATAGCTTTTCACCAAAAACTTTGGTTTTCACTGTCGATATGCAAAAAGTTCTAATACTCCCAATAATGCCTGCTGTTAAGGAGTTTTTTCATGAGCCACCTGGTATGTTTCAACGAAACGTTTGTGCCTGCAAAAAGCCGAACCACAGGGTCGGCTCCTCTTCCAGCCTATTGTATTATCTGGCACGAGGCAACTTGCGGAAGAAGTGCAGACGCAGTTGCTTCAGCTTATCATGCACTTATTGACGAGCATAGGGATACAGATGAGTTCATATTTTATGCCAAAAAGTGTAATGGACAAAATCAAGATTATAATCTTTTGTTTATGCTAGTGAGAATTTTGAACTAACCCTGGGCACCCACCAAGATCCCCATCAAATATTTGACGAGATCTCATGCCCATATGTCTGCCGATGGACTCCATAGACTTATCGAGGCTAAAATTAGGAAAAAACAGAAATGTTGAGGACTTTGGCCCTTTGAAGAAGCTCATGGAAGATTCCAGGGAAAATACTCGCGTCAGGGACCTTTGCATCAGTGACTGTCGCAAGTGGAAAAACGAAAAGTCCTCCAAAAAGAAGAAAGATAACCAACCAGTGCTGCTACAGAAAATAGTTGAAGTTGTGTTAAAAAAAAGTTGAATCCTCTATGTTTTATCGTGAGGATTTTGATCAGGAGTTTGTCACTGACGATTTCCTTACAGTTGCCGCGAAGAAATAACTTGGTAAAGGATTGACAAAGTCTCTGTAACAAACGAGGGGAATAAATACCTCGAAAAAAGGTGAGATCATGACAAAGTTGGTACCACACATAAGAGACCAGAGATCCAGAGATTTCTGGAAAAAGATAGCAACGGAAGACAAAGCTTCTGACCTCACTTTTGAGGGTTGTGAAGAACAAGATGGACTATAATGATGCAGGCTTTTTTGAGTTCCTAAGAGTTTAATTGAAGTCGAATGTTGTTCCTGTTTTCTGGTCAGTTTCAAAACTACTGAACAATTCTTTTATATGTTCTTTTACATTAAGATAGTTGAAGCTATGGTTCTGAGAATGCGATACATAGGAGAAGTTTCTGCGCGATTTCGACCCCTGCTTTCTGCCTTTCACAGGCGTGGGTGGTATCAGGGGGTAGTTTTCAACATGATCTATTCAGTGAGTAAGAAAAAAAAAATGTCGGTAAAAAAGTTTAATAGCTGAAAACATTGTCAAAAATTAATTTTTTTCGCATTTAAATTTAAACGGCAAAATGGCACATACCTCTTTTTGGTCTGCCGAAAAACGTGAAAAAAAGGAGATAAGTGACAAAAGTGCCAAAAGTAAACGAAAGTTGGATTTTTGAAAGCACCATGTGATTCAGCACGAAAAATTATGTCTGGTCATGTTCAGAAATGATTCCAAGCAACTTATTTTCCTAGTTTTAAATTAGGTTATTTGTTTAAAGCATTTTTCGCGTCTCCTGTAAAATTTAAAAAGCGTCACTTACCGCCTTTTGGTTTGCCACAGCCGACTATACAAAAGGTACTTGAACCGAGTATTTATCCATTATATAATCAGAATCAGTTAGTTTTCGATGCTAACAATAAAGTTTATTCCTTGCCGTCATCAACCCAATCCTAGCAGAATTTGGAGAGTATTTTAATACGGAGGAATTTGTTCGAATTCCTACACGAAATTCTTTTTATTTGTATTACATTGCCATTGCTAATGCAATTTACATGTGGAGAAGTTCCGAGGAAATTACCTTGGAAAATTTTTCAAAGGGACTTAAATTGTCGAGAGGACCTTTCCGTGGGGAGTATTTTTTCCAGAGAAATTCTCAAAGGGGAACTTTCCCACTGGCGAAACTCTTCATTGGGAGGGGCGAATTCCCAGGAAACATTTTCAACGGATGGGAGATTTATGGCATGATTAAAAAAAATTAAATGAAAAGTTTTTTTTCAAATGAAAGTAGGCTAAAGAGAATTTTGTGGCTAGAATCGTCCACAAGAAATTTACCGGATAAAATTTTCAGCAGGTATGGAATGGTCTGAAGCATTTTTTGTGGAAGGAACCTTTCAAGGAGTAATTCTCCAGATGGGGATTTTCCTTGGAGGGGAGAGGCAGATTTTGCGATATTATTTGAAACAATCTAAAACCAAGTAAAAAATAAGTTTTCCAGCTGAAAGTAAGGAGCATAATTATGACATAAAAAGAACATAGATTATCCTGT